>NW_027421559.1:0-38165 GCF_009905375.1 Apium graveolens
TGATATATCAAGAATTATACCATTAGGTTCTTCTGAACAAATTATGTGGCTTTCAAGTTTTTCTGCAATAGAAGTTTGCATAATACTTTGTGTCTGATGTGTTAACCGTGAATTGGAGATGAAATACTACCTGAAACATGTCTCTGCTATAAATTGTGGCCTAATATATGTTAAAATAGTTTTCGTGAAATAAATCCAACTAAATTTTACCTCTCGACGATCTTAACGATATATTAGGCGGCACACGTTCATCAGATCTTGATATAAGAGTTGTCATTGGATGGCCTATATTATTAACTGTAACACAACAAATAGGAAAATTGATGGCAATTATAAAAAGGTATGATACATCTCAGAATGGAGTAAGAATGATACCATTATTGTGCTTTGGTGTCATTCTATTGCTTTCTCCATCTGCTAAGGTGTTACGAAAAACACCGAGATCTTGTTTGTTCAAATTTTTTGAACGAATTCTTACTTTTCCACTACATAGAAGATGGAAAATAAATGGAAACATGAAGCATGACCAACATCTCCTAATAGGCTGGAATAAGATGTGATGAAACTATTTTAAAATTAACCTGGTTTTGAGGCTGCTGAAATATTAGGAGATATATTTTCATCAGATATTGAAAGAGGACTCTTTAGAATACTTTGCGGCTGCTGCTTTAAACATGTAAACTGAGATGAAACAGTACCTGCATGAAGTTGTTAATCAGTAGTAATGGGTAAAATCAATCCGTATTTTACATATTGATAATCTTAATAATATATTAGGCTTAAAATATTAACAGCAACCAACAGATATAATAAATGATTGAAGACAAAATTGGAAAAAATGTTGGATACCAATCAGAAAGGATAAAGAATGATACCATTATTATACTCTGATGTCATTCTATTGCTCTGCAGATTTGCTGCAAGTCCGCTATGCAAAACATCTTTCGAAAACTGTCTAATTCCTGATTTAATTGAAAATTCAAGCCACAATTATAAATGCTTATATTAAAAGAATCAGACGGATAAAGAATGATACAAATACCTTGTTCTGGTGTAACGCTTTGATAAACCATTGATTGCGGAGTTGTTACTGAATGACCTATTTTATTATTAACAGCAACACAGCACATATATGCAAACTTAAGTCATCATTACAAAATCTGTATAATAACAATCAGAATGGATGAAGAATGATACCATTGATGTAATCTGATATCATTTTATTGCTTTCCAGATTTGCAACAACTCCGTTATGAAACACACCTTTCGAAAGTTGTCTTATTCCTGAATGTAATAGAAACTTCAGGACACATTTATCAATGCATGTATAAAAACAATCAGGCGGATAAACAATGAGACCAATACCCTGTTCTGGTGTCACGCTTTTATCAATAATTGATAACGGAGTTCTTACAGAATGACTTGTTTTATTAACATAAGCACATCAAATATATGTATAACAATGTACATTATCATTACTCATATGCTTGGTCGGAGAAGATACATGGTATGTTACATAACATCGTCTGTCAAACGTATATACACATTAACCAATCAAATTCTTTAGAGAAAGCTTACGTGTATCATATATATTTGCTGAATTTGTGAGATTCTTGTCCACATTCTCCCACGCGTACGCATTTGACAACTGAATTCATACATGAACATTATTATCACTTTCAATAAACGAATCAGAAATGGAATTAAAGTGTACACTACCTTGATTCTCTGGTTCTGATGGATTTTTAAACAAATTTTCAACATTGCGTCCACGAACACGTTTTGAACCTATAAGAAAAGCATGATCAAATCAAATATCTACAAAATGATGTTATTATAAGTAAACTGACAAAGGAGATGAATACCTGATGTATTTCCTCGATAATCCATCTGAATATATTTAGTAAATCATGAAGCTGGTTTTAACAGATGAACAACGTATTTGTAAGCTTTTATGACGAACATGATACACATCAAATCTGCATGAAGAATTTTATGAAAAAATTAGGTCAAAAATCATGAGCTATTATCCTCAAAAATTAGGCTATGAAACTGAAGTAGGAGATGAAAAAATTAGGTCATGCTTGCAAAAATGAGAGAGAATAAGGAAATCAATAATTATCATTGAATTAGTGTTGTAACAGATATAAGAAAATCATGCAAATCTTTCCTTAGATAAGATGTTTAAATTTTAAAATTCAAAAATTTCCATGTTTAGTGTTTTGATGGGTAAAAAATGGGTAAACTTATATGGATATATAGATTTTATACTTAATATGGGTCATTGGTAAATTTATTTACCCATTGGGTAAATTTTGTGGATATATCCATGGATCTAGTGATTTTATACTTAATATGGGTTATGGGTACCCATTTGGAAAATGGGTAAATTAAGGAGTAGTCATTAAGAATATATAGATGTATGGTATTCGGATGATAATTTTGGATCTCTAATTTATAAACATAAGTTCCAAAATATCGTTTTCAATCGCTAATCGGTACAAAAGTAACATGCCAACATCGGTAGGTTTAACATCATTTTTACAACAACAGAACTCCCCCATCATTATCCGAAGTTCAAAATTTGTTTGAAAACCAAAAAAATCATAAATTCCTCTCAAACCCATAACCAACCATATTTAGATTGAAAATATGTAACTTAAACATCCAAACTACTTTATTTTCTGTTATCAAAATTGTTATCATGATCATGATCATGATGTTGCTGGTATGATCCCAATATTTAACAAAATAATAAAACCACTTACATGTTCATGATGTAATTCAATTAAATAAATATGCCTAACTAAGCAATAACGTTTAGATGTTTGATTACCTAACCACCATTCTTCCGTTGTGATGCATTTGCACTGTTGAGATACGCTCAATATGCGATGCGGGATTTATGTTAGGTCGTATCTTTTGCTTTGACGGAAGCTTTTGGCTAACCTTCACTTCTTCATTTCTAGTACTGCTGGCTATGATCACCACAATAGTATTGCAGGTGTCTTTTGTTGAAACCTTGTATTTGTGGTGTAACCGGAGTATGACGTAACAAAAAGGAGTATGTCGCTCTTTTTCACACTAATGCGTAGATCTTGTCTTATTTATTGATTATTCTATTCGTACTTGTAAAACAACCCATTCGGCTTCACATTTTTCTTTTTGCAAATACGATTCGAGAAGAGATGAAATAGGAAGACATGTATCGAAAGGAACATGATATAGGTTGAGAAAAGGGAGGTAGCAAAGTTAGACATCCGGTAGTTGTTGACCCAATAGATTATGCTTCATTACCCGAACTATTAATATTCGTTAGGTATAGTTGTTAGTCCCACGTCCTCAGTTGGTGATAGTAGCCAATGATGTGAGTAACACCAAAGCAACAGTGGTAATTATATCATTAATGGGTGCGGCTAACTTCCCATTAAATAATTGTATGATTTTCCAGTTTCTATCCATTTAGAAACAAAAATAAATAGAAATATTATTTCAAAAAAGGAACCTAGAGGCTCAGTTTTTCTCTCCTCGTGATTCAGTCTAATTCGGTGAACTGACCATACCTCAAACCTATACGTGTGAACAAGTAAAGTATACCAGCGCTTGAGAGAACCATCGAACAAACTCCCTAAAATGACCCCATAATTTCGGATCTTAATTTTTGAAAATGGGGGAACGTTTAAATAGGTTTTTTAATATGCTTCGATTTATCATTAGATGTTCTAAACTCCACTAGAGTCATGTGTTCAACCTTGAATGCTATTAATAAATCTTACAACAATAGTCCCTCGGACTCGAAAAGTAATAACGAAAATGGCTTGCCCAAAGCATATTTTTCTTTAGATTCATTTTTTATCCTGCATCTTTATTTCTATTCAAAGGTGGCTTCGTGCAGATAGATGTCTATGGAAGGAGGCTATTTCGTATCTATAGTGTTGGGGAGGACGGATTCAGTCAGGAGGGCCCACCCCGCCTAGAACAGGCATGTTTTACTCGGTTTAAATACATTCTCTCACATACATTGTCCCCTCCTGCGAGGAGGCCTAGTCGGAGATGCCAAACAAGTCGTATTGTAGGTTGTTCTCAATCGTCTCAATCTTAAAAGGAAAAGGGCATAAGAAATTTTGTATTCTAAATGTAATTTGTAATAAGGTTTTATTATTATAAATAAGCTAGTATGATGATTTCTCATATGTAAAGGAACTTGAAATTAGTAAATGCATACATTTAAAGTTAGTTTTCACATGTTTGGTACTTTTTTCCTAGTATGATATGATCTTTTGTGATTGTGAGGTTTTTAATTTTTTTCAAGTGTTGTTAAAGTACTTGATTAGTAATAGAACTTAATCATAATTTAAAAGATACTGTAATTGAGGTATCTTTAAATTATTACTCCCTCAGTCCCTTCCAATTGTTTACATTTCGAGGAAGTGTCGACACGCATTTTAAGGTGCATAAAATGTATAGTTATGTAACTTATTTTTACAATTTTCTTTTTCTGAATAAAAGTTAAATGTTTTAGTTTTTATTCAGAAAAATAAAATTGTAAAAAAATTACAGAACTATACTTTATATGCACCTTAAAATGCGTGTCGGACACTCTCAACAAAATGTAAACAATTGAAAGGGACGGAGGGAGTATATTTATATTTTTAAATATATTGTATGAGTTGGGATTAAATAGAGAACTCTTTAGAGAATTTTTTAGGTGTATCAGAAGAGCTTCCAATTTTCCTACAAACATATACTAGCTAGAATAGTAGCCATAAACCATTATCACGACAATTTACTGTTTACTTCTCTGTCTGATAAAGTTGGAAAGAGAACGTTTGTAATTAGTTTCTCAAGTAGAGTACACCAATCCATTCGATAAACTCATAGCGGTAGATGATGTTATATTTTGTATTATGCCGAGATAAGAACCACCAATCCATATCATATTACAAATACAAACTTATCATATGAGTTTATATGAGTCCTAGTACTGGTAGGCATGTCAAAATTAATGTACCTTAGTTTAGATTTTTGAGGCCTATAAATCCTAGCCTATGTTATATTTTTTTGTTAGAATTTCAATTAGTTCAAATTTCAAAACTTCAATTGTCTAAAATATCGAAAGGGGAAAAATATAGCATATTATAGAAGTGATAGAATCAAAAGAGACAAGTATATGTATAAATCACAACTTAGACTTGGAGAAAATATTTGACCACATTAATTCTAAGTTCTAACATATTTAATACAATCTCGCTGTAAAGTTGATATTGAGTGACTAAAAGGTTATTTACGCAAATAAATTATTTAGTTAAACATGTACTGGTTTGCAATCAGAGCCCAAGCACACTCCAAGAATTATCAAACAGCCACAATTACCACAACAACCAGTAGGATCACCTAAACAAAACCCTCCACCAGGGATGCAGTTTTCACCCCATCATCTATATTTCTTATCTTTGGCAAAAGAAAGGATCTTGGTTTTGGTGATTTCTTGTAGTACATTAGTCCATCAATGTCAAGGACTATGAGTTCATTAGATAAATTGTAAAAAAAAGTCATAGTTGTAAAAAAAAGCATTATAGCCAAAATCACACCATTATATGTAACACCCCAGTCCCACATCGAGGAGATATGGGACTTCTGTTCAGTTTATAAGGCAAAGTACTACTACTATGTGCACCAACAAATCATGATCTTTTGGGTCCTGTGGTGGGCTTGTCGTAACCAAGTTGGCTGCAATCGGGACAGTATGCTTTGACTTATTTCGGACTCGTAATCGGGATTTGACCCGGTTTTCGAAAAAGATCGGGTTGACCCGGGTTGTCATATGGTATCAGAGCCGACTCTCGAAAGCTTGATGCGTCAAGTTGCCGGAGGTGGGGACACAAAGGCTGGTGGTATTATCCCACAATGGCAAAGGTCCGGAGGTGGGGACACGAAGCCAGCCGGTATTATCCCACAATGGCTAGATAGGTACGATCTTGTCCTATGGACTGTCTGTTCGGGCCTGACGAGGATGTCAGGAGTTTAAGTGGGGATTTGTAATACCCAAGTCCCACATCAAGGAGATATGGGACTTCTGTTCAGTTTATAAGGCAAAGTACTACTACTATGTGCACCAACAAATCATGATCTTTTGGGGGCCTTTGGTGGGCTTGTCGTAACCCAAATTGGCTGCACTCGGGACAGTATGCTTTGACTTATTTCGGACTCGTAATCGGGATTTGACCCGTTTTTGAAAAAGGCTCGGGATTTGACCCGGTTGTCATATTATATAATATTTAAATTGTCTCATTACAACATTAATATAACCAGGATTACAAGATACAAGCTACACTTTCTAGTTCTCATCCTTTGTAATTATTGAGATTGTTACGAGGTTCTGCGAGAAACTCCTCCACAGCTTCTTTTGGAGTCATCCTTTGCCATTTGGGCTCAGGCTGCATGTAAGGCTTAGTTAGCAACATATATACACACATACTACAACATAAAAATTTATATTTGTTAGGCATATAACTTACAACAAGGTTCTCAACGGCTTCTAATGAACTTAGTCCCTCATTGTGCATTGTAACAAAGCCATAGCGTATGAAGCTATAGACCTGCTTCTTTGAACGAAGTTGTCTTGTCAAGTTGGGGCGATGATAGAACTAACAAAAATATTGTTACAATATAAGTTATTACTGATTCTATTTTCAAGAATATTATTTTTTTTGGAAAAACTTGATGAGGTTCACCGTAAAGCTAATTATAATTAATTAATGACAAATTATAAATATTTGGAAAAGAAGCCGCTTATCCAAATATAATGTGATCAAATCTTAATGAAAATTTATACAGCTAGCAAGGACAATATCTCTTTGCAATTTTTATATACCTTCTCATTTCTTCCACCATTTGTGCGTTCCCTAGTCACAATTGTCCATCGATTTACCCTTTCCGATACCGGGATCCAAGAGTTCTTGTACTTTTCAAACTCGAGAGAAGTTTTGAATACCTGATTACAAGTTATGCTATGGTTAGTATATATATTTGTTTAATAAAAAATTGAAATTTATTTACGGAGTTACTTACAAAGATACAAATTATTTAACATTTAAAAATCTTAAATTTTGTTACACTAGCATATTATATTATATAAGTAACCTGGTCCCTCTCCCGAATTATGGCTTAATCTTCTGCCGAAATATCGTAATGACCTGTTTTCATGTTCTTCGTAATGGATTTTCCTTCAAAGCTTTCTTGCTTTGGTGTTCCTGTTTGATCATTGACAAAATAAACAATTGATCTTTTATATATTAATTAGGCACTATGATCCAAACAAATATATACACACACATACATATCTATAAGTAAATACAAAAATAATCACATTCCTTCTCTAGTTGCTTTCACTAAGTAAATGCATAATTTCATGGTAAATTATGACTATTTTCAATTTTATCATGTTTTTTTACAAATATTTAAACCAAATTTTTTTCAATATTACCTTTTCTTGATGACCATCATTCTTGACATCATTATCTTCGGATTCAGATTCAGATCCATGTTCGATCTATGACACAGATTAAATTTTGTAAGTGACATTAATAAACTCGTTAAGTAGCACATTCATATTAACATGCACACATACTTAATTCTTCATGGAGTTCAATTAAAATCATTCACCTGATTTGGATCGTACATGGCTAGCGGTGCCGGATTATGGATTTCTTCCTCTTCAATCATCAACGATTTTTCTTTTTGATTTGATGAGGAGAAACTCATTTTTGAAAAATAGAGGGGGGTATTGTATGAAGAGATGGTTTAAGATGTGAAATGAAGGAGAATAAATTGAAAATATCTTGGTTAGAATCTGAATTAAATACCCACTAGAATGAATTACCTAATTATTGTAATATAAAAGGTTAATGCTACAAGAATTTATATGTAATAAATAACACTTTCATATAAAGTATTCTTTATTTCTTTCTATCTTCTCTTGTCATGATAGCTAAATGACAAGAATCTATCTCTAAAGTTTATCTCTTATCATTCAATTGCCGTTCCTCCCCCAAATTCTAAAATCGTATCTAGTGACTTTTAAAATAGGAGTTACACTTTGTACCACTACAAGAATAATGTCAATAGACATCACACATTAGACATCGGTTAACTTTGCCACTGATGTTAAAAAAAGTATTGACATCACCCCGTGTTTTTGTGATGTCTTTGTTCTTTGTAGACATCGGTTATAATTAAACCGATGTCTAAAATTCAAAAATAAATAAATTTCGCGCCCACCTTTTCTTTCCCCCCTTAGTGAATTTTTTTTTAGTTTTAGTTCTACATTCCCCCCCAATCCCAAAATTCTCCCCCTTAACCAAATTTTGGTTCTTCCCAAATCAATCTTCAGACACAAAATCAAAACAAAAAACTAAAAACTAAAAAAAAACTAAAAACTAACAACAGAAACTCTCTCTCTCTCGAACCCCCCTCTCTCGATCGATCGAACCTCTCTCCCCTCACAATCTCTCTGAACTCCAGCCATCATCTCACCATCACAATCTCTCGATCCTCTCTCTCTCTCCTCGAACCTCTCTCTCTCTCTCGAACCTGTCTGGAACTCTCTACTCATCTCTCTCTCTCTCTCTCTCTCTCTCTCTCTCTCTCCTCTCTCTCTCTCTCTCTCTCTCTCTCTCTCTCTCTCTCTCTCTCTCTCTCTCTCTCTCTCTCTCTCTCTCTCTCTCTCTCTCTCTCCGCTCTCAATCTCTCCGTTAAGCCTCTTTCAGTTAACCTCTCTACTTCGGTAAGTGTTGTATCTACTTGAATCGAACTGGTTTTCTCTGCTTGAAGACAGTTTTAAAAGTTGGGGATTTTTGAATTCAAAGCCCTAATTTTGTAAATTGGGGTTTTTTCTAATTCGAAACCCTTATTTTTTTATTAATTTAATATCTAAACTTGTTGCTAATACTTTTCTTCTTGTTGTATACAGGACCTAATATGAGAAAAAGATTTAAAGCTTTAGGTAATTTGGGTGTTTTTGGTTGTACATTTATATTTTTGTTTGTTTTTTTATTTTTATAAATTAGGTTTTCATTTTTTTGTAATGTTGTGATTTGTTTTTGCAGGACATTAGTGTTGTTTGATTTTTCGATCTTCGGTGAGTTTTCTTTTCCAACTCTGTTTTGTACGCTTATACATTTGATTTGTTTTGTTAGTTTTGATAGTGTTTTTTTGTTTATGTGCTATGTAGTTGCTTTCTTATGTTGATCTATGTGTTGTGTACAATATGCATTATGTATTATATAAAATCTCAGTTTTGTTTTGTTTGCAATTATGTGCAGGAGAATTCATTTTGGTATTAGTATTTATATTTAAATATAGTCGTATTCTGAATTTTGTATGCAAGTGTGTGGTTAATTTAGTCATTGTGTATGCAAGTGTTTAGTTGAAAATAGTACATTTATAATTTGATAATCTGCATCCGTGATCTGACTATTATACTATGATTAATTATAGTTAATATAGTGATTATACATTAAGTATTGAATGACTAGTTAATATATAGTACTAGTACTATAATTAAATGTATAATATGAATTACGTAATGTATTACAAATCGATTCATATCATATTATAATAAAATGTATAACATTAAAATGTATAATATGCATTATGTATAATATGAATTCTCAGTTTTCATATGTCGTTTATAGTCTGCCCTATGTATGGTTGTCATACTTAAAATCAAGTTAGACTTCTAAAATAAATATTAGACTTATAAAATAAATATAAGCCTTATACTGAATTTTTTAGTGACATACAGGTGGTTTTAAATGGATAAGTCTTGGATAAAAGCCGATAGGGATTCTCTACAGTGTGAAATTGGTGTTGAAAACTTCTTGATATTTGCCGAGGAAAATGCTAAAAACCCCAAGAAAATTCCTTGTCCTTGTGCACACTGCTCTAAATTCAAAAAGTTTTCTATGAATATAATCAGAGGTCATCTTTATGAATCAGGGTTTAGTTCTGGATATTCTGATTGGATTTGGCAAGAAGAAAACCATAATAATAGTAGTAGGTCATCTGTTGGTAGTACTTGTCCTCCTCGAAGCCCATACCAATTTCAGAAACATTTAACGTGTGTGAAGCAGCCTATAGTAGGGAAGATTCCGATAAAGAGTCAGATAACTTTAAGAGGTTTGTTGTGATGCGGAACAACCTCTGTTTGAGGGAAGTGAGTGTACTAAACTAGAGTCGGTCTTAAAATTACATAATTGGAAGGCTAGGTTTCGAGTTTCCGATAAAGCTTTTACTGATTGCTTCAATCAATTGGGTTAATTCTTCCTAAAGAGAATCTGCTTCCATCTAATATGTATGAAGCCAAGAAAACCTTGACTGATTTAGGCCTCGAGTATATTAAATTCCACATTATCCAAATGACTGCGTATTATACAGGGGTCCAGTTCTCGAGTCTTCTTTCGAGTGTCCCAAATGCCATCTCTCTCGCTGGAAAGTTGGAAAGATGGTCAAGTTAGGGTAAATGTCAGCTAAGGTTATGTGGTATTTTCCGATAATCCAGATTTAAAAGAATGTTTAAATCTTCATCTACTGCTGAATTAATGAGTTGGCATGCAAATAATCGATCCAAAGATGGAAAGATGTGTCACGCCTCTGATTCTCCTTCTTAGAGAAATATAGATTGTAGGTAGCCTGAGTTTGGTAGCGAGGCAAGAAATAAACGTTTAGGATTAGCGGACGATGGTATAAATCCACACAACAATGGATTAAATAATGGTACAGCTGCTGGCCAGTTATGTTAGTAACATATAATCTTCCTCCATGGTTATGTATGAAGAGGAAGTTTATGATGTTAACAACATTAATTTCAGGCCCACAAGAGCATGTAATGATATGACGTATATCTCCAGCCACTGATGACGATTTAAAAAAATTATGGGAGGAAGGTGAACCAAACGTGTACGATGCCCATACCAAATCCTTTTTCACTCTAAAGGCAATCTTGATGTGGATAATAAATGACTTTTCCCGATATGGAAATTTATCGGGGTGCGTTAATAAGGGTTATAGGCCTATCCAGTATGTGGTGATCAGACCATGGCTAAATATCTAAGTCATAGTAGAAAAATGAGCTACCAAGGACATCGTCGGTATTTAGATCTTTATCATCTGTATAGGAGGCAAAGGACAGCTTTTAATGGAGAACAAGAATTTGGTTGTGCACCTGAACCACTTAGCGGAGAGGAACTTAGGTTCAGTTTTGGGAAGGGGGAAGCCAAAAAAGGTGGAGTCTCCATGGAAAAACAATCAGTTTTTTTTGAGTTAGAGTATTGGAAGTTTCACCATGTTCGACTTTGTTTAGATGTCATGCACGTCGAAAAGAACGTGTGTGATAATATAATTGGGACACTTCTGCACATGAAATTCAAGAGTAAAGACAGCCTTACCTCGCGTCTTGATTTGGTTGACATGGGAATACGTCCTGATTTAGCTCCAGAAGTAGGTGAGAAAAGAACATACCTACCTCCTGCCCCTTATACTCTCTCCCGGAAAGAAAAACAAACAATATTGGCATCATTGTATGGCATGAAACTTCCATACGGACATGCTTCAAATATAAGAAACTGTGTATCGATGATTAATATGAAGTTGTATGGTTTAAAGTCCCATGCCATATCCTTCTCCAACAACTACTACGTGATTGTATTCGTTCAGTGCTTCCGAAAAATGTTAGGGTTAGTATCATAAGATTGTGTTTTTCTTCAACTCTCTTCAACAAAGTTGTAGATGTGTCGAAGTTGAATAAATTACAAGCAGATGTGATATTGACCCTGTGTGAGTTAGAGAAGATATTCCCTCCGTCATTTTTTGATGTTATAATACATCTTATGGTCCACCTAGTAAGGGAACTGCGATTATGTGGACCGGTTTTTTATAGATGGATGTTCCATTTGAACGCTTCAATAAAATATGAAGAGTTATGTAAGAAACCGATTATATCCAGAAGATTCTATAGCTGAGGTTACCTCAAAGAAGAGTCAATAGAATTTTGCAGTGAGTTCTATAGCGGGAGTAGTAGAACAGCCGGTCTTCCGAAAGATGAAGAAAAAATTTCTGGTCTCAATCGGTGGTGTGACTATGAAGTCAGTTGCGGAAAAAGAACAAGATGAGGCTCATCTTTCAGTTCTTCATAATAATTGGAAGTGGAACCATATGTTACATAAGTAAAACATAAAAGTATACATATAATTGTTAAAGTTGTATTTGGTAGTTTAGTCGAATCTGATGTAAGTAATTTAGGTTGCATAAAAAATATTTGGAAGAGATTTATTGAGGATCCAGTTGATGCTAATTGGTCCGTTGTGTTCTCGGCGACAACTCGAGACTATCATGATGTTTACAATGAAGATGCTCCTGAAGACACCTCCCGGAACCCTCCCCCATTTTGTTCTAATATCCTACATGTGACCCTACTAATATTGATGATGCAAGTGTTTGTAATGAAAGAGAAAATGTTGAGGGTATATGGGTCAAAAAGTTATAGAGTCTAGCTATATATTCTCCTTATTTATAATTTTTCTTGTTATTTGTAATTTTTCTTGTTATTTGTAATGTATCTTGTGATCTCTGTTTTCTTGTAATTTTTCAATGTAGTTATAAGTCTATCTGTAATTTTTCTTGACAATTAAATGAGAATTTTGTCTAACTTTCTGCATATCTGTTAGACATTATACCATGAACTGTGTAGTTGTTCTAATCTGTTAAATATTAGTTAATTTTTCAGATTAGAGGAAGAGGAAATAATGGCACCAAAAAAGCAAATACAAAAGCAATCAGAAAAGACTGCATCACAGAATCTTAGTGTGAAGCCCCAAGCGGCTGGAGGATTTAGAACAATGATGAACAATGAAGGGCATACTAAGAATCTCAACCGACTAACTCAGACAGACAGTACTACAACTAATACTGCTACAAGGAAGTCCGGGGGTAAGCGAGGCGTATGCGCATGTATAAAAGTGATTGTCAAAAAAGCTCGCGGGAAGAAAGTTAAAGTCACTGCCAATGAATAAGGGATTCCTAATGGGGAAACTAGAGCCTGTTTGCAGTCTTACATTGGTATGTTGGCCAGGACTATGATTCCAATCGACATTCCTACGTGGCCAAAAGTAGACCCTGAATTAAAATCAAAGCTTTGGTTAGATCTTCAGGTACTAGATCAATTGTAAAAATTATTATCAAATGTAGATCTTGAATATAAGTTTTTCCTGTTATGATTTTGTGAACTTGTGTTTTTTTAGGCTACCTTCAAAGTTAAACCAGAAATTGAAAACATGGTCCTAAGTCAGCAGACTCTAAATGGCGACAGTTTAAGACTGATTTGACGAGAGAGTATGTGCTTCGATTTATTGGAGAAAAGAAGAAGCTGAGTAAGCCGCCAAGAGGCTATAGTTTATGTTAGTAAGGCAACCTGGAAAAGGTTTATGAGACAGAGGACTGATTCTAAGTGGAAGGTATGTTTTAATTTTGTAATATATAATTTTGGTGATTTTTTTGCATCGTCTGTTGTAATTTTTGTAATCTTGTGACATGTTTTAAGGAAATTCATGAAACACAAAGTGAAAGAGTGTCTAAGAGAAAATATCATCACCGGTTGTCAAGAAAGGGCTACATCGGTTTAAAAGAAGATGAGGTAAGAAAAGTTCATTTAATTGTATAACTATATTTAATTTAAAATAGGTCAGTCCATAATAAATTAGAGTCCTACATTTTTTAGCCCTAGAGTTATTTGTATTACTATATTTAATTTATTTGTAATAGATAAAAAAAGTAAGGTTAATCCGGGAGAAGAACCGATAGAGCGATTTTTTGGCAAAAGGCTCGTAAGCAGAAAAAACGGTTAAGAGGTCGAAGAGGTCGATGAATATTTGGCTGTTGTATGCGATAAAATTATAAGTTCTAATTTTGGTTAAATTACATTAAAGTAGGTGAATCAGTAAAATTAGGACGACATAAATCAGTAAAGTAGGCGAATCAGTATAAATAGAACCCCTGTCAATGTTTTTTATTGTTTTTTTTCATGTTTGATTTAGCAAGCTTGTGTAATTTAAATAGGTATAGTTAATTGGTCTTTAATCATACTTTTTACAATTTAGGACACATTACATGGCCACTGATTACAATTATGCGAAATAATTATAATTTATCTTTTACTGAAAACTAGTTAACTCCATTTTGGTTAATTTATTTTTTTTAATTTATTTTCTTGTTAACAGAATGCGTTGTTCGAAAAAAAGAATAAGGGTGAGATTCAGTTTTCTGGTGCTGAAGATGTTCTGACAACGGCTTTGGAGAGTCGTAAGCATTCTGGGAGGGTTCGGGCTATTGGAGGGTACATCACTCCAAAGCAATACTTTAATTTGCCGAGAGAGCCAAAGCTTCAAATCACAAAGGCAGAGTTGATGGCCCGTGATCGACAAAGGGATGAACTGCTTGAAAAAAAAATGCAAGCTCTCGAGGAAGAAATTGATCGCTTGAAGTCAGTGATCGAAAGTGGAGGTACTTTTCACTCTCCAATGTCGTTTGAAAAGGCAAGTTTCTATCCAGAAAAGGATAAAGAAATGAGGTCAAATCCACCATCTACAAGAGGAGTTGTGTTGGTATATGAAGATGATAACTGTGTTTTTACAGATGGCCCAACTAGGCCTTCACCTCCTGAAAGTCACGTAAGTTATTTTAATTTTGTGAGCAACCTTGTGATTTATCTTACTAAGGTAAATCATTGTTACCTTAATTTTTTAATTTTGTTTATTTAAATATTATAGGCCCAACGATCTTGTGAGCTATCTGTCGAGAGACTAGAGAATAAGGTTGCATTTGGTATGGTATATCCTCGCGAGGATAATTTAACTGATTTGGTACATGGAGTTGATATACCAATTGGACATCAATGTGTCTCCGTTGATGACCTCATAAAAACCAGATGCCTTGCTTCCAGCTGAGACACGTGGTGATGATATGATGACTGTCCGCGATGCTCTAGGATCTTTTTTGGCATGGCCTGAGGAATTAATTAGCTACGCAAATGTTGCGGTATGATGAATAATATATATATGTATAATATTGTCTGAATTTTGAAATTAAATTGTTCATTTCAAGATATTAAAAATTAAGTGGTATGTACATTTTATTTGGTTTTATATTATCATCAGGTGCAGAAAAAAAGAAAGGCCCCGAACAAGTGCTGAAAAAATAAAAAGAATGACGGGTTGCAGGATTTGAAGGCACAATTTTTTCAAGCAAAGCCAGGTGAGAAAGTGCGAAAGGGCTTTAAGCTGTTGTATAAACATGCAACAACTTGGATGAAAACTACCGGGGTCAGTATCCAGGTTCGATGTGAGCCGAATGTGTTTGGACATGAAAAAACAATTTATTTGTTGCATGAGAATGTTGTGTCTTTATTGGAGTTTGAAATGTTGGGCCAAGTAGTAGTTACAAGTTACATGGCGTAAGTTACCTTTTTTCTTTTTAATGATCATTTCTTTTTAATGTTTTTAATTTTCCAGAACTTGCATTTTAATATCAGCACTCTTTCTATAGGCACTTGCATTCTGAGATTAGTGAAATACCAGAACTGGCGGAGACATTTGCTTTTATTGACCCCGGATCCACATATCACGTGAATGCTGATTTTGAAGCATACATTTTAAAACCGATTGAAAGAGGGTAACCGGGATCGCCTATTATTTCTTCCGCATAATCAGAAGTAAGTACTTATTGTAATACTGAAAATTAATAACATGGATAGTACAGTACAAACTTCTATGTGATGTGTCCTATCTTTCTTTGTTTTTTTTGAAAATAGTATGCATTGGATTTTGGTCATAATCTGGGAAGGGGAAATATATATTATGAATCCACTACCTCACCCGACACAATTTTCAGAACTAGAAAAGGCGTTATCAATGTAAATTTGTATTAATGTAACAGTTTGGTATAATTGCATGTTCATTTCTGTACATTGTATGAGATTTTATGTTTTTTATGCAGGGCTTTGAAAAGTTACAACTCTGAAACCGGCAGCGGCAACAAGATGGCCAAGGCAAAGTTTCTTAGTGTAAGTACATAGATCGAGTACCTAATATTTGTGCTTATATATATGATTTATTTGACATGCCTGATTTGTCTTTTAATTAATGAAATAGGGATCTCCCAAACAACCCAGTGGGATTGAATGTGCGTATGTAATAAAGCGATACATGAAAGAAATTATCGATGATGACAAGTTGAATTTTGCTAAAAAGGTATTACTTTGACGCTTCCAGTTTGCTATATATGAGATATGGTTCTTTTCGATATGGTTACTTTTCATTCATGTACTGAATTTTGTTTGTTTGGAATTTGTAGTGGTTGGCCAATACTCGATCGTGTTACAACATTGAACAGCTAGATGAAGTTCGCATTGAGGCCCTGCAGTTCATCCAAGAGCATATCTGATCAATTCTTGTACTCAAGGTCTTTTCTTTTGCGTAGTCATACATTTGGTAATTTAGACGATTTTGTATAGTAAGAATATAAGTGTATGAATGCTGGGTTGGTGTATAGGTTTGCAAATGCTGGGGGTTGTATATTTGGTAATGTAGATTCTGTAGTTTTTCAATGATTGATGCAGATGATGGGGTTGGTTTTGGTGATTTTTGGATGATTGATGCAGATGATGGGGTTGGTGTTGGTGGTTTTCGGATGATTGAATGGTTAAATATATGAATGATTGACTGGTTGGATTTGTATGGATGCTTTTTATTCCAATGTTTAGTTTTGGTTATGTAGTAAAGGACATCGATTTTATTTATAACAAATGTCTATTAGTAACGAGTACATCGCTTTTTTAGAAAATTAGTGATGCAAAACTTTACACAATTTGGTCTATAAATTTCTTACACATCACTTTCAATTAAGAAAAGCTGATGTCAAAAAAGATAATGTACATCACTTTAAGGTAAAAAACTCATGTCAAAGAAATCCAGGTTCAAGTCTAAATGAAACATAGAAATCACTTTGTTTAAAATAAAACTGATATTAAGTGACATTATAAACATCATTTTTAACCAAACAAAACTGATGACAAAAAACGCAATGTACATCAGTTTCAGACAAATAACTGATGTGAAAGACTAACATGTTCATGTCTAAATGATACATAGACATCACTTCATTCTAGAAAAAACTGATGTCTATACGCTAAATTAGACATCACCTTTCATTAATGAAACAGATGTTTAATATGCCATTTTACATCACCTCTGTCAAATTTATCGATGTTTTATGACAAAAAATATAGCTCAATATATATTTAATATGTTTTAAAAGGTGTACTTTAGTTATTAATAATTTTATTATAGCATTTTTTGAAAAAATCATCACATACACATCAGTAATTTTCACTAAAATTGATGTTTTTGTGACAAAAAACATAGCTCATGATGTGTTTAACATGTTTAATTAGTGTAATTTAGTTATTAAATAATTTATTTATAGCATTTTATGTAAATAATCAACACATAGACATCTGTTTTTTTAACTAAAATTGATGTCTAATCGAGTATAGACATCGGTTATCCACCGATGTCTAGAATAGACATCACCGACATCAACATCGGTTGTGAAACAGCATAGACATCGGTCAAAAAGCGATGTCTATGGACTTTTTTCTTGTAGTGAATCATCGAGCTCATAACAGCTCATATATTTGTCCTCCTACATAAATCGTATCTCGACACACCCTAAATATTTATATAAATCAATTTGGAATGATGAAACTTTTGTTTTGACTATTACTATTATTAGTAATACCAGAAGATAACCCGTGACCAGCGAAGAGAGCTGAAAGATAGTTAGGTGTCGTTTGGTTCGAGATGTGGTATCAGGTTGAAATTAGGAATCGGATTAGAGTGGTATGGAAATCAGGTACCATATCTGATATCATGTGTTTAGTTGAGTATTTGAATTAATATTTTTAATTTTAAAATTTTAAGCCGTTAATTTTAATTAAATTATAAATAATAATTTCATTATTATTTTAATATATTTTTTATTCATCGATTTATTTTAGTATTAAAAATTTACATTTAATTGCTAAAATAAAATTTAAAATAATAGAACTAAAGTTGATACTCATACCACTCCCTCGTACCCACTTCCCTACTTAGGTATGTAAAACCCATACCTTGGGCGTTTAAGGAATAAGTATCAAATTCAATTTTTTTTGAACCAAACACTAGGTATGGGGTTGAAATGGCCAAAACCCATACCTGATTCCAGAATTTGGCGAACCAAACAACCCCTTAGTTAGTTAGTTAGTTAGTTAGTTAGTCACTTAAAATGGGTTCTCTCTCTTAATAACATACACACGCTCTCTAAGATCAAAGATTAGTAGCTTTTTCCTTCTTTTAGCTTAAAAATTGTTGTAAAAGAACAAGTAGTAGATAGTGATAATGAACTCTACTAAAAATGACCTTAGATATGGGGTAAAAACCGATGTCTGTGTAAAAAAGGACTGACATCTTAATGACTAATGTTAGAGGTAATTTTACTTACACATCGGTGTTCACCCCATGTCTAAAGCAATATTGCACAATGTTTTGGGGACATTTCTGATGTCTTATAATCATATTTTTATAGTATAACTGAGTAATGTCATGTTAAATATTTCTATATTAGACTGATTATGCCTATTTAAACATATAGCACATAAGCTATTAAGAATAATTAACATCGATTATTGATCAATAACCAATATTTGTTTGTATATTTAACATCGGTTGTATAACATTGTTATGTCAATTGTTAGCTCAACATCGATTATTTATTTGAAACCTTTGTAAAAAATAAAGTTTAACATTGATACCAATAAGTAACGGTTATAGGTGTTCTATAACACGGAATTTGATTAAATATATGTTGTTATACCCCTCTACTTATATCATTTATTAGTTTATAAATAATGTATTAAACATATTTTTAAAAAAATATTTAAATTTTTACTGATGTCTTTAGTGATGTCTTTGATTATATATATATATATATATATATATATATATATATACCAAAAGGACGTTAGAACAACAAATATGGATATAAACAGTAGGGAGAGCAATATAGTAAAGACTAAGACATGGTATGCATATTATATATAACTAAGTCATGGCAAAACATAAGAATTAACACAAAATATTAAAACATGATATGAACAAGAATAGGATTTGAAATTACTTGGAAACGCTTTTGATTATATAACTGAAAGTAATCTGCTAGTCTTTGTTTACAATTTGAGAAAACTTGAGAATAAACTTCGGAAATATGAACTGCTATCACTGGTACAAGATGTGTATATAATCTGCTCTCTAATTTCAAGTGTGTCCATTACTCTCTTCTTCCTCTTATTTATAGAAGGATGAGGAGTCTAATTTCTTGAAATAGCATCATTCTTTTTCTTGTAGTGGATTTCTGTTTTCCTGAGTGGACAACTTGACTTGTGTGGGAGGTCCTCTTTTTCTTAGTGGAGGGGCTGCTTTCCTGAGTGGGAGGCTGCTTTCTTCACAAGATTTTGAGTATGATTCTTCTTCCACCAAAAGTTGCTTTGTTTATAGAATATTGCTGAGTTGGTCTCAGTGGGAATCTTCTTTTGTGTCTTCTTTGTCTTCTTTTGAATAATGTTGAGTTAGTCTCAGTGGGAAGTGTCTTCTTTGTCTTCTTTTGTGTCCTCTACGAAATATTGATATAATTAAAACTATATACAAAATTTAAATGTTGTACAATATCTTTTTTAAGTACTTTTTACCGTTTAACCCTAATAATTTGGAGTAAAAAGTATCTTTACAAACTGATTACAATAATGAAATAAAGGAAAACTAAATATTATGAAATGATTTAAATTTGCATGAAATTTTTTGGGGGTATTTTGGACTTTTTTCTTTTCTTTTCTTTTCTTTTTTCTTTTTTCTTTTTTCTTTTTTCTTTTTTTTCTTTTTCTTTTTTTTTGATTTTTCAATCAATCGTAACTACAAGGGAAAATATCCCGTGGTAGTCATCTTCGTTGTTATCTCCTAAATGAACCGGACTGCTGTCGTCGGAATCATAAATTGAATTTGTGAGTTGAAGTAAGGATTCGTTGTATTGGATTCTTGTTTTTTCTTGGGCTAATAATGCTAGGGCATTTGATTTTTGGGCAAAGAAAGTGGCAACTTCTTTGTTGGTAATAAAATTTTGACTTGATAACCATTTTTGAATGATCTCTTTGGAAATCTTTTGGTCTTCTTTGAAATTGCTCCACCATTTGACTTTAAAGGACCGAATAATACAGGACTGTATCTGGTTGAAATGAATTTTAAACTCCCAAGAACAGACCCGTGGAAGAAAGAAATTTGAATATAACATTAAAAGAGGAGGAAAACATCTTTCGTATTCTGTGGGTTTCAAGTGTGTTTTGCACAGTTTTAGACATTCAGATGCATTTGGAGTAAGAATTTCTTCAATTGCTCCGAAGAAATCCCACCATTGAAGGAACCAAATAGGGAGTTCCTGAACTTGGATTTTGGTGTTGAAATAGAACAACCAGGAATGACTATTCTTCTGATTTTGAATAAAGAATGAATTATGCCATGCTTGCTGGTAATCCCCGTAGGAATATGAGGAGCAGTGGTTTAATTGTCTTTTGAAGTTTGAAGGAAAAAATTTTGGACGGTGGAGTTCTTGGCCCCATTGACTTGGGTCGATGACCTTTTATATTTGACATGTTATGTATGAAGGCGTTGAGTGTTCTCCATCCAGGGCGTTGTAAAAATGTTTGAACGTGACCGATTCACTAGACAAGAGAATGGCTTGATAATAGTCATTATTTTTTTATAGATCCCAGGGTTTTAACATCCATCCTTTAGGGAAAACATTTGAAATTGCTAGGGAGGCATCGTCATTATTAAATCCCCTTTCGACTGATACTATTTTTTGATGGTTTCTTTTGGTATAGTAATCAGAATTGGATTTTAAAAAGTTTAACTGGCTGACCACTACCTCCTGGTTTTGCATTTTTGGGGTATCAATTTCTAATTTTAATAGGTCTCTTAGGAGCTAAGAGGGTTGGGTTTTGAAAACTGACTATTTGTGTAGTTTGAAAGGGAGTATTTGTAGGTTGACTGGAAGAAGTGTTTTGTTGGGTAACTTTAATTGATTTTTCTGAAGAGCTTTGGGAGGCTGTTGAGGGATTTTGGATGTTGAGGCCATGGGCTTTGATGGTTTGAAGGGATAAAAATAATTTATTGTCTTATTCATCTGCAATTACCTTATCGATCCAGGATGTGATCGGTTTTACTAAAGAAGTACTCGCTTTGCTTTGTTGAGTGACCGGGAGTTGTCTGGGAAAGGCTGGGGTTTTTCCCCCACCTCAGCCTTTTCGAGGCATGAGACTATCTATTTTGTAGAAACTCACGGGTCAGAAAATCAGGGACACAGTTCATATCTCCCATAATGTGTTCAATATCAAAATCAAAAATTCTTACTAATGTTTCCATCTGGCGAAAATTTGTTTTGATGCAATATTTTGGACATCTTTTTGTAAAACCTCTTTTGCAGATTTACAATAGACTCTAAGGAGAAATTTTTAATTTAATAAATCACTTTGAAATTTTCTAATACATAAAACAATTGAAAGTATTTCTTTTTTTATAGTAGAATAATTTCTTTGACAATCATTCCAATGTGCAGATGTAAACTGGACTATTTATTCTTTACCATTGACTACTTGTTTTAGTATACCGCCGTATCCTAACTCAGAAGCATCTGTTTCAACTACTTTAGAAGCATTTGGATCAGCAAGGTGTAGACAAGGGATTTCTAGAACCTGAGCTTTAATTTGTCGAACAATTTCGGTATGTTCGGATGACCAAGGGACGGGGTTAGTTTTAAGGCGATCATGTAAGGGCTTGTCTATCCTATTGATGTTTGGATAGAAGTCTAGGACATAGTTGAGACTTCATAAAAATATTTGGAGTTGGGTTTTATCTGTGATTTAATCGGGAAATTTTGTTGCAAAGGTTAGGGCTCTTTCAATTGGTGTAACTGTTCCTTTTGATATATAGTGGGCAAGAAATCTTACACGAGTTTGAAATAGGGAAATCTTGGATTTTGATATGACTAAACCATTTTTCCTAGATACATGGCAAAAAGTTTTAAGGTGTTTGAAATGTTGTTCAATAGATTCTGAAAAAACTAGAACATTATCAATATAGAATAGTCATTGAATATGTCATTTATAATCCTTTGGAATTTACTAGGGGCAGTTTTGATTCCAAATGGAAGCACATTCTATTCATATTGTCCGAACGGGACCGTAAAAGCGGTTTTATATCTATCTTTTGGGTGGATTTGAATCTGCCAAAACCTGAGTTTAAATCAAATTTGGAGAATATTACCGAAGATCTTAATTTTTGTAAAAGGTCTTTTTTATTAGGTATAGGATATCGTACCCATCTTAAGGCTTTATTTAGAGGCTTATAATTGATAACTAGCCTTGGTGTCCCGCTCTCAATTTCAGCATTTTTGTTTACATAGAAAGCTGCACAGGACCACGGGGATCTGAATTTTGATATGATTCTTTTGGATTCGAGATCAGTGATTTCTTTTCTAGTAATGTTGTTCTAGGTCAGAGTTCATTTGGATAGGTCTCGCTTTTGTTGGTATTTCCTTCTCATCAAAATCTTTTTCATAAGGTAAATCAATCATATGTTGTTTTCTATGCCAAAAAGCATTTGGTAAGTCAGAACAGAGTTCCACTTCTATTTGTTTTAATAATTTTAAGATTTTTTCTTTGATAAAGCGGTCTTGTAACTGCTTCTCAATCTTGTGAGAGGAAAGGTCTTGTTTTAGATGGGATAATTGTATATGTTTGCCTTATATTAAGGCATTTATCTCGTTATTATATATAAAATATGCCTTTATTGTATTGAGGTTCCTTGTTTTGGGTTTTTTAAGAAATGGGAAGGTAAGTTTGGTGTCATAGGTTTTGAAAGTAATACCTTCGTAGGTGACAGTATAGGGGGTTATTAAATTGAAGAAAGGTGTACCTAAGATGACAAGATGATGTATTCCTTTAACTAGGAGAAAAGATGTCTTAATTTGGAAGGTTTTACTATTGATAGAGGCATCAACCTTACTAACTACATTGAGGTTTGAGTAATTAGCGGTGGTTAATTTTTAGTTGGTATGTTGATGAAATTGTTTTGGTATTATTTCTTCTTTAATGTAATTCAAATCTGCTCCTGTATCGAATAATGCAATAGTATCTAAGATAAAGTCATCTGAGAGGACAACTTTGACTTTAATGAGATATTTTTGGTAGGTAACTTGTCTTAATTCATATAAGAAATCTTCATCTTGTTCAAGAGTATTGTTTAAACTGCTTAGTTATTTTTGTTCAGTACTTTGCTCTTCTACTTCACGAATTAGAAGGACATTTAATGCTTCAAATCTATCTTCTGTTGTTCTTTAAGGATTTTTAATTCTTCTTTGATTTCTTTGATTTCTTTGTGTAGGTCTTCTATTGTTGGAACGGATATTTGGTTGGGTTTTTGTTTTTTTAATATTGTGGTTAAGTCATATGTAGTTTGGGTTCAATTGGTCGTTGGAGTAATTTTTCTAAGAGCTCTTTTCTTATTTGGGGATCAGTTATCTTTTCTATAATTTCGAGAGAATGTTCCTCATTTCTGGTGAGGGCGTTGATTCGTATGTCTTCAGAGGAGGAATTGTGAGAGGAAGATGAGCTTGTTGCAATTTCTTCTATTTGAAGAGGTTCATCATTTCCAGACATTTCAGATGTCTCAGAGTCGGAAGATTCAAGGAGTAAAGCCGAGATTTTGTTGGATAGGCTTTCTTCTATGTTTAATTCTTGTATTTTTCTATTAAGTCTGCAGAATCTTGATATATTTCCTTTTTTTCCACATTTATAACAAGTTATATCTTTATTGGCTGGTTTAGTAAATTTATTTTTGTTGAAAGGTTTTTTGTGGTAGGAAGGTTTATTGTTATTATTAAAGGAAGGTTTATTATAGAACGATTCTGTTCATTTTTTGTAGAAATGTTTAGATTTTGTGAAAGACCTTTTCTGATAAGGTCTTTGATATGGCTTGCATTCGCCATCACATTTTGTTTTTGAATAGCTTTTGTTGGGATTATAGTCAAACTCTTGACAGAAAGTACCTAATTCCTGCTTTGTTCTTTTCATTTCCCATTTGAGATGTCTTTGAAGGTTTAAATCTTGATAAATCCTTAGGCCTTCTCATTGTGTTTGGCTTATGAGTTGTCCATATTTTAGGTTTTTGTAAGGTATCGGGCTTCCGTGTTCAGTTATTAAAGAAGTTCTAACCCTTTCACCGAGAAAGGTTGGAAGTCCGGCTAAGAATTTTTCCTTCCAATTTGCAAGGTTCGAGTCTTCTCTAAGCATGACTCTGGTAAGGAAAGTAGTTTTATATCTCTGGAAATCACTAAGTTTTTTACATTTGAGATTATGTAAAAGCTCAGCATTCTTATCTCTCAGGTGAGAAGGGTCACCAATGAAGTGGTGTTTATGACTAGAATGAGTTGTGCTACTGCTCCTTGGATAGGGTTTCCTTATTCATCTAAAATGGGTTTTCCCTCTTCATCTTCCCTAATGGAATTTAAGATTTCAAGATGATTTTCAGGGGTAAGGTGATAGTCCCACCAACCTTTTAATTGGCCAGAGAACCCTGCTATGAGTAATTTAGCTATAGCTTTGTCAGGGGTTCTTATTTGGGTTGTATAAGCATTGGTTGCCATGGTCATTTGTTGTAAATGATTTAGAATGTTATATTCAGACATTCCGTCTATATTCCATTCATAAACAGAGGATGCATTGAATTTAGATTAGGTTAAAATTTCAGGTTAATTTTCAACTCCATTGTCTGGGGCTGTGAATTTTGGAATCATTTGTCGGAGGTCATGAACTTGGGGTATTTCATTTATGAAAGCGTCTTCATCTGAGTCATGACGTATGACATTCATTTGTTTGGATGAAACACTGTCAACAGCTATTTGGGTTGTGGAAGACGAGGCTTCAAGTCTGCTAAGATGGTCTTTGATGGCTTTAACGAATTCTGGTCTATTTGTTTGAATTTGTTGTTGGCTTTGTCTAGAAACTTGGTATGGATTAAAGATGGGTTCTTGGTTATTAATACTTTTGGAGAAATCTATTGTTTTTTGAATTCGGTCTTCTATTCGGTTTAGTTGACTTCCTATGCTATTTAGGTGGGTGTTTGTGTAATTAACAGCAAGGATTGTATTCCTAGTATTTTTTAGTGTGTCATCATCTGGTCTCTTGATGGGGTGTGCCTTGATTTTTTCACTATGTATTGTTAGTGTGACATTTCTAAAAGGTGGGTGGTGTGATTCTATAGTTCCGCTACTTGTTTCCCATTATTTTCGTTTTTGGCTCATGCTTCGAGTGATGGGGTTTAGGTAATTTGTGAATGGGAAGAATAAGTTTTGGTTAGAGGAGTAAATTTCCAACCAATCAAAGAATAACATTTGGATTTTGTTTTGGTTGAGAAATTCATAATAAATTTCTTGAAGTTGTGTCTTTTGTTCTTTGAAGTTGGTAAAAAACCAATTTCTTTTTTCAGTATTTTAGGGAGAGTAGAACTCTTCACGAAGAAAAGTTTTATTGATTTGAAATTCTATTTCAATCACATTTAGCTCACTTGGCATTCTCATATTCTCAGTTATAGCAGAGAAGGTTGGGGATGTTGGTGATGAAAGGGAAACCCTGTTTTGGTTTGGAAGTAATTGACTTTGTTTATAGAAAGGGTGAGTTATATTGGAAGAATAATCTACACCACCCATAGAGGTATTGGGTATATCTGATGTAGAGTATCTTGGTCTTGAGGAAGTGTTAATGATAGAAGGGATTTGAGAAATCCTTCCTAAATTTAAGGTTCTTGAGGAAGCATCAGAATATCGAGAACTAATAAAAGGGGCTCGGGATGATCGATCAAATACAAGGGTGACTCTTCCATTGTCATCTTGGTAAACTTGGTGTATTTGTATGTTTGGTTCTAATCTTTCCGATAATCTAGGGCGAGCTACTCCTTCTAAAACCCATTCAGTGGGAAGGGAAATGTCATGCCATTTTATGGATCGAGGAATGATTGTGTTAGATCTTGAAAGATCAGTTTGAAGAAGGATGGTTTCTCCTTTGACGAAAGCATTTTTATGCCCATCATCACAAATGGACATTATTGCTTTATAATGAATTCGAAAGATTAAAGCAACCGGAATTGATCCTTCTAACATTTTATAGTTGTGAGTTTTAACTTGGAGTGTCATGCTATATATAACATTCCTGTCTTTAAGAGAAATGGATAAATTTGGATAGCAACTAAAATAGATGGGTACGTTACATAGACTTGATTCTATGGAACTTAACAAAGAGTCATTGAACTCAAGGAATCTAGCATCTTTTAAAATGGCTAATACTGAGGTGTCTAATCCTTCTTTGGTTAAGGGCTTAATTCCTACTTGGACTAGACCTATATAGATGTAATTGTATGATTTTGCTAGTTTTTGTAGGGAACTTTTGGTGAGAAGGTGAATTGTTTCGAATGATTTTGATAGGTGTATGTCCCTTTCTTCGGTTTTGATGGAAAAACTTGAACTATACCATTTTGTATCATAAACTTGGCTTTTTGGGATTTTTGGGATGTCCCAACGCTCTATTGCTTTTTGGAGGTTTTCGACATTAGTTTCCTCACTATGTGTAATATTTCTTGAGTCTGACGTACAGAATACAAAATCCATGTTCTAGGTTCAAAAAAGACGTAGGCTAAGCTTTTACTTACAATCCTAGAGAAAATGAGTTTACTGCCTCCTATGGACTTATAACTGATAAACTAGGCAAAACGACTCGGCAAAGGCTTAGCTACAAAAGTTAAGAACTAAGAACAGAGAAACAGTAGGCAACAGAGAAATTTTTGATTTAATAAATCACTCTGAAATTTTGTAATACATAAAACAATTGAATGTATTTCCCTTTTTATAATAGAATAATTTCTTTGAGAATCATTCCAATGTGTAGATGTAAATTGGACTATTTATTCTTTACCATTGACTACTTATTTTAGTATACCACTGTATCCTAACTCAAAAGCATCTGTTTCAACTACTTTCGAAGCATTTGGATCAGCAAGGTGTAGACAAGGGATTTCTAGAACCTGAGCTTTAATTTGTCGAACAATTTTGGTATATTCGGATGACCAAGGGACGGGGTTAGTTTTAAGGTGATCATGTAAGGGCTTGGCTATCCTATTGATGTTTGGATAGAAGTCTAGGACATAGTTGAGACTTCCTAAAAATCTTTGGAGTTGGGTTTTATCTGTGATTTTATCAGGAAATTTTGTTGCAAAGGTTAGGGCTCTTTCAATTGGTGTAACCACATTCGTGTCGTTGAGGTTTGCAGGAAACGAGCAATTGGATAACCATTCCTTGCAGCAGAGAAAAACTTCATAGCCTAAAATAGACCAAAATTGTTAGAAAAAGGCTGGATTCAACCCATCAGGTCCAGATGCCTTGTCTGGGTGCATCTGTTTAACTGCAGCTGTGAACTCGTCAAATGTTAACTCAGCAACAAGATCTTCATTTTTAGACGTTGTGACACACCTAACAGATGTCAGATTGGGAGTATCACTGTGACCACGATTAGTTGTAAACACTTCTATAAAGTAGTCCTTAACCATCTGGCACATGTCCTCATGATTATGAATATGCTCACCCTGATCGTTCTCCAGGAATGCAATCTGATATATCTTCTTTCTTGCTAAAGCAGTGGCATAAAAAAACTTTGTATTTACGTCGCCCTCAGCTAGCCAAAAGTTATTTGCTCATTGTTTCCAATAATTTTCTCATGAAGCAACAACGTGTTAAGCTTTTCCGTCTCGATAAAATACTGCTCCACCCCTGACATATCAGTACGATCTGAGAGATTAGCTACTATAACTTTCTAATTTTTCACTTTATCTCGGAATTTATGGAAGAAATTCCTACCCCATCGAGCCATGAAGCCAGACACTGAGATAAGCTTTGGTAAAATGTTAATAGCAAGCATATCCATCCAAAAGTCTGAAACATCTTTTCGAAAATTGGGCTCTCACAGCCAAGTGTTCTCAAACCTGAAGCGAAAGATCTTCCTCGAAAAAGAGGTATTAACGAGGTCTAAGAATAACGGATCATGATCCGAAACTGAAGCATGATTTACAGAAAGCTTACAAAGAGGAAAAAGATTCTACCAAGCCTGAGTAGCAAAACACCTATCAAGTCTTACCTTCACCCACCCTGGTTTGCCTCGACTTCGTTCCCACGTGAATTTGCCTCCATGAAGCTCGAGCTCAGCAAGCAAACTATCATCAATATCTTTCCTAAAGCCCTCCATTAAACTTCTAAGATGATGCATGCAGCCCCATTTGTCTGAATCATACTAGAGATAGTTGAAATCTGCCACAATACACCACGGAAGATCAGACATGCTAGCTAGAGTACGAATAAGGTTCCACGAGTTATGTCTCCTAGTTTTTTCATGGAACCCGTAGAAACAAGAAAGTTGCCAAACAACAACAATATTATGCTTGAAATTAATATCAACATGATTATGGGAATACCCAGTTGTTTCACAAGCTCCGTTGTTACGCCAAAAAACACCAAGATCACCACTATGACCGATACAATCTACTGCAAAACACTGAGAAAAACCAAATTTAATACGGAGATACTCTATTTTACCTGCTCTTGAAATCGTTTCAGAAAGAAAGAGAACATCGGGTTTATGTGATTTTATCAAATCACCAAGGACACGAACTTTATGAGGGTTCCCCAACCCTTGACAGTTCCAGCTTAAGACATTCATTTGGACTGGCTAGCTTACTCCGCAAGCTTAGCCAAAAATTTAGGTGAAGAAGCTACAAGATCGCTAAGAGAAAGTGTAGGTTCAGAGACAAAGGTGCCATGGCCACCTTCTACTTTCATAAGTTCATTTGAGTCAGTCTCACGCCGACTTTTTCGCTCATCCATATTAAGCCCAATCAACTCTTGAGTAGACGGCCCATTAAAAGATTTGAAAATGCTACTTTCCGCTATCATATTTGAATAACCCAGCTGGCACTTTGATCCTGAGAGAATAGCTTTGCTGGTAGGTTCTTTCCTTATCTCACTCACTCACTGTTGTTTGACTCCGTCTTCAGTGGGGAAATAACCTGCCACAGTAGTTCCAGTTGAGTGCCCAACAAATTGAATTGGGTATTCTTCATCCAACTCATGATAGTGCCCTGCATTCCAATTACATTATCTTAAATCCAAGTTAATACTCAATCACTACAATACAAACTTAACTCACCTCAATCGAAAATCGCAAACAAACAGTTAAACTTCAAATAATTACTCAACTAATTAAAAAATTACGATTTCAAATTAAACCTCCAAATTCTAAAATAATGTTTTAAAGCTTACCCAATTTAAGATTTGAACTCCGACTTGGCTTTAAACTCAACTTGAGCTTTAAACGCCGACTTGAGGTTCAAACTCCGACTTGAACAACCTCCGGCAATTTTTTCAAACTTTAACGAGAGAGAAGAGGAGAGAGAGGAAGAGAGAGAGAGAGAGAGATTGAGAGAGAGAGGGCGAGGTTGAGAGAGAGAGATGCGTGAGCTGAGAGAGAGAGATGAGAGCAGTTCTTCGGTCGAGTATAGAGAGAGATGAGTTTTGTTTTTTTTTGGTTTTAATGTTATATGTTAGATGGGTTTAATTTTGAATGTTAATTTAATTTTGATTTTATTTTTGAAGAGGGGGAAATCAGGACTTGAAATTTTGCTAAGAAAAAAAATTAGGGGGAACTTTTAAGAGGGGGTGAAATATTTGGCTAAGGGGGAAAATAGAGGAGGCGCGCTCGATCAATTTTTTAAAACAGACTTACAACATTGGTTGGGATAAAAAATTGATGTTTATCTTATACAAAGACATCGGTTTATTAAACTGATATAAAAAATACTTTTTACATCGGTGCCCAGAGCAACCGATGTGTAAGAGGTGATGTCTATTCTACTTTTTCTAGTAGTGCTTGTTTTTTTATGTGAAATTTTCACTTCCCGCATGCTGAAAAACTTAGCGGGTCAAAGTTTAATGGCCCAACCCAACTATTTTAGCAGCTTGATCATTGCCAATATATTTATATATTTATTTTATAAATTTTATTAAATTAAACACATCCCATTTATTATAATTAATTGATTACTTTAATTTACTTATAAAATTTTAAAACTATTACAAGATGTTATGTTCTATACTCGATTGATTTAGTGATTTTAATTAAAAATAATTCATATACTAATATTATTAACTTGTAAAAATAAATAAAATATAAATTTCAATTACTATTTCATTTCTATGTTAAAAATTACTAATTAGTTAAATTCAGAAAATTCATCTTTAATTATATATGTCATTTTGGTAACACATTTTGACTCTACCGCAACATCAAAAAAGAGGGGTTGCGGTAGACATTGGTTTTGAAGGCTACTATTACACTTTTCTTTGCAACCCCACTGTAAAGTGTTGCGGAATCCAATCTATGGCGCAGTGATGGGCTCAACCACTACACCAATATTTTGTGAGTTTAATTATAAAGAATATTAAACTTAAAATAAGATATATATATATATACTAAAACAAGACTTGGAAATATCAACCACACGAATTAAAATTCAAAAATAAGTTGATAAAAATTATCAAATAACTGTACATGAATTTAACTAATCATATTTTCATCCAATTATTCATGACCAACTCTACACTGAAATAAATTAAAAGAATATATTTAATTTCTTAGACTAGATAATTTAAAGATATCTATGCTTTCGGTTGGATCTATTTGAATATTACAATGTTATTTTTTTCAGATTGAACCCGCAACAGCTACTCTTCGGAATGCGCACACCTGCAAATCATGTGAATCAAGGTAAATCGCACTTAAGCGATATGCTATGATTCGGGAGGCATAATTATAATTCTCCTCTCATAGGATTCGAACCTGTGACCAAGTGCATAATTATCAATAATTATCCCTTCTTTAACCAACTGAGCCAATTCTTGTTTATACCTTTTAAAACTTTATGTACCATATTTTCTACTAAGTTAAATTTATGTTCTCGTATCTCCAAGTCTAAAGTTGATGCTTAATTACCTAGGAAGTTAATGGTTTATTTTCTAACAAAGATTCATGACTCAATAATCAAAATCATATTCAAGAAACTTATAAATCTACACTAAAAATACATAACCTGCATTGTAAATATTGGAATATATAGTAATATATATTATATATATGTATACATTTAATATGAATTTGTTATGAAATTTATATTATTTTTCAAATATTAATTGGTTATTTATTGATATTGTTTTTTGTGTTTATTAACAAAATAATTATTTTCAAAATTGAAATGTCAAATCATATGAAATTGCTTTTGTGCTCTATAGACTACATTATTATGTTTTGTTTATGATATTTGGATAATAATGTTAATATTCTACCGATTACTCTCTTTATAATTTATTAAATGTCAGATATCCTTGAATATGATATGCATTTTATATCCATAAGCACATAAATTAGAAATGAGATTATGAGATTATTAAATGTACTTCCGTTATATTATGGATCATATAAAAAATATATATAATCTATAAAGAATTTTTCCGTTATATTATGGATCATATAAAAAATATATATAATCTATAAAGAATTTTATCCTCCTATTTTAGGAGTTGTGAGTTAAACTATGAAATTTGTGGTCGGGAAAGCCTAGCTATTATGAAAAGGTTACAGTCGGGTTCTCGTTTACCCACAACGGAGGTGCTCAAATATTGATTTGATCTGATAATCTACTCATTGAACAATGAAACCATAGTTAAACTATTATCGTGCTTAAATGTTGATTTGATATGATAGTCTACTCATTGATCAGAAAACCATGATTAAATTATGATTAGAATGACACATTACATGTATCTAGTTTAACATTTAATCTTATATTAAATTGTACATTATTCATGAAAGTTTTAATCGATAACGATCATTTATTATTACTTCCAAAGAAATGATTTATTATTAGATGTCTCTCATTGTTTATGATTTTAAATTATATATACAAATCATTCCCAATGTAATATTAACCTAAAGGGTCAAATAAAGAGTAATTGGAGGATTATATAATTTAAATTCGTATTTAAATTAAATGTATGTATTTCGAATTATTTGTTATTAATTTAGTTTAGATAAATAAGAAATTTTAATTTACCATTATATTTGGAATTGAATCATTTGAAAGTAAGACTTTATTACTAATAACTTGAATTTTCAAATTTATTAAAACTCTAAATTATTTTGGGGTTATAAGTCTTTTTCTCTTGCATATATAGAATCTTATTAAGCCTTAGTTAGGGTTTTATATTTTTGTAAGATAAAATACAAGGAATAGAAGCTTAGAGAGAAAAGGCGGGTTCTGATTTACGAGTGCTGGTATACACTCATCCTCGTTTTGTGTGGACACCTTAAGGCGTAGATCGTTTCACGACAGAATACTTTGTGACTATTTATAGTTTGGACCTCTATTAGATAACCAAAATCATATAACTTTCTAATGTAAATATTTTAACTTCGAATTAAATATTGTTTCTGGCATCGATCTTGCGATGGATTTTAACTTTTTCTCATTTTTTACAGTTTTTATATATTTTTTCACTCACTTATGCCTCCAAACCCAACAATATAAATATTTGATCATAACTCTAATTGTGGAAGCACGTTGCACATTTGGATGATTTAGTACTTGTTGTTATACAATGGGAATTAACTTCCCATTGTATTTCGTGTATTTTTTAAAGGTCATGTTAAGTGAAATTTTTTTTGTTGGTTAATATAGGTACGAGTTGTAATTATAGCGGTATATATACACGTCTATATGTATGAGGCGTACACATGTTCATCTATAGCTAATTTTTACGATGGTAAGTATGGATAATCAATGGGGAGTGGGTATGTAGTTTCCTATATTAAGTAGTATTTATTCGTTTAACATGAACATAGAAAATATATGGTAAGTTATAATTGTGTAGTTTTCATTCATTTAACATGAAGATAAAGAATATATGGTAAGTTAAATGTCTTATGGCTTCTACTCTATTGTAGAGCAAGGAAGTAGTGAAGATGATTTACGATTCTAATTTATCATTCGAGTTTATGATTACAAGTTGAGTGACCATAAGACCTATGTGTATGTAAAATCTCAGTTAAGAAGTCAAAAGGAAAATAGGCTTAAATAGAAAAATTTAAACATATTTATTTTAAATATCCAACTAAATTGATGTAAAGGCCATTAAGAGTATCAAAATTTAAGTCTACGTACTATATTTTATAAAAATTTAGAAAATGTAACCATGATAAGAACTCATCTCACCCTTGTGTCTCAAGAGTATGATGTGCTTGTACAAACCACATAGAGAAGTTTTAACACTATCATAAACCGACCAAAATCTTTTGGCCAAACGTAATGAAAATCCATAGAAAATGATGGTCGAGGGGCTCAAATCTTGTACTACCAAAATGTCGCGAATTAGTAGCTAACCAGTACAAAAGTAAAACATGCCTATATCTAGGTTTACACATCATTTTTACAACAGGACTCTCACATCATTATTTCAACTAAAAAATAATATTATTTTTCAGTGTCTAGGTTTTTTGTATGATGGTATCCCGTCGTCCACCTCATTACCCCAAGTCACTTATTAAACAAAAAAATTGATTTATTTCACTTCAATCATTTTTTTACTTTATTTGGTATAAAACCAAAATAAAAGATTTAAAGTTTGCTTAAAAACCTAAAAAATTATAAATCCCTCTCAAATCCATAATCAACCACACTTAGATAGAAAATATGTGAATTTATTATCTAAACTACTTATTTTCTGTTATCACATTCATCTTTCATCTCCTCCAAATAAATTTTATTTTCAAGAAATTCTTTCTTTTCCCTTTTCATATCTTTGCATGCTTATAATTTTGATATGAATTTAGTTATGATATATCACTAAAACACTTTTCATATAAAAACTATGCACCAGTTATTATCGGAGTTACACTTGGTTCTATCCTATTTACTATTAAAAACGCGGAAAAAACCTACCCATTAAATCCTTTTCCTACCACCCTCGTCTATGGTGATAAGAAAAGACAAACGCATTTACTAAAATACAACAAACACAAATAATCTGATACATTATTTATTAAATTGATCCAAATTTGTGCATACACTACAAAAAATGGATAAATACAACTGGTTTAAAATTAGTTGTATTTAGCTAAATTTAGACCATTTTCAGTTGAATTTAGCTAAATACGGCAATTGTATTTGCTCGAGTCATATTAGTAAAATGGTTGTATTTAGTATTAAACACGACCGACTAAATACAATCGGCTAAATACAATCTCTTAAATATGATCCTCTAAATACAACTTCTTCCGATCAAATTTATTTTTTCAGATAAAATTCGAATATCCCGTCCAAATAATTAAATTTAATGACAAAATTTAAAAGACCCCGCCCAATTATCAAATTTAACTGAATTTTGTCAAAAATAGGATTCTAAATGTTACCGGATACAGTTCAATTCACGCACGCCAATTTCAAAAGAAAACATCATCGAAAACTGTAAATATCCAAATCCAAGCGAGCTTCCCAAAATCCGGTCAGTTTCCTGTAGCCCTAAAGTCAACTAAATCTCCATTTTCGAGAGAAATTGAACCTGCCAAATAGTTCTAAATTAATCCAACAATTTAACTATGACCACAACATACTGATACTATCACCGAAATGCATAATAAAATCGAAGCACACTTTCATTTTTCGATGAAACTCAAAATTATACAGAGCTCCACACAATTTGGCATTCAATATCATAAAAAAACTTGAGAACCTATCGATTATTAATTATCATATAAACAAATAATCAGAATCCAAAACTGAAAATGAATCCAAATTGATACCAAATTCTACTATACACAAATACTAAGGTTTTCAACTCAAATTTTCGATGTTCATAATTTGTAAAAAAGAATTAAACTTTAATTTTAAAAGCCTATTTCATTTCAACTTGAAAAATGAAGAGAAATAAAGAGGGGATGGGGATTTTCTCAACTAGAGCATGAGATTTGGACGATGGCAGATGGGGATGGCAATTAGGTGTGTTTATGTTTGTTATGTATGTATATATTGGTATAAAGAAAGAGGGAGGAGGGATTTTGTGCGGTGAAAGAAACATGGGGAAGGGTTGTACGTGAGTAGGGTTAGTGGCTTGGTGTGAATGGATGTGAGTGGGGTGGGAGTTATTATTTTTGTTTTATAATTTTTTATTATTTTGACTAGAAATTCATAGTTGACCGTTGGAGTGAAGTTTTATAGTTAAATTTGGTACGTTGGGATCTTTTTTATTTTTTGCTAAATTGCATTTTTTATAGAATAGAGAGAAGAATATACAAGGGATTCACCCTATGATCTATGACAGGCCATAGAAAAGACTATATATAACAAATCTCTGAGAGAGATTGAAGATAGAAAGTAACAAAAACAACCTAACAGCAATAATTAGAAGCGAACAAAATTGCTTAAATGAGGCCTATTACAGATAACAGAACTATACCAACCAGAAGCACTAAATCTAGGTTTGACATCAAGGACAATCCCTTGGAGGAGCTTTGATGGGCCAAAGATACCCTTATCATGCGCCCTTGCATTCCTTTCTCTCCAAATTTGATAGCCATAAATCTGTGCATAGAATAGAGCAATGGTTCCTTTATGCTTATCCTCCAGCTCAGTTAAACTAACCAGGAAGTCAGCCTAAGAATGATAAGAAACCGGGATGTCAAAAACCCTAAATATTTGCATCAAAATCCACTTACTGTAGATGCCGTGAAGAAACAAGTGACTAGTAGTCACTCTACCAAGGATACAGAAAAAGCACTGTTGAGTATTGGAAAGACCAAATCTATGAAGTCGGGCCAAAGTACTGATCCGATCTAAACAAGTGAGCCACTAATAATGAGCATATATTTAACCTGAAGTCTATGCCATACAGCTTTGTGCCAAGGGACCAAAGGACCTGTGTTTCGAATGGAGGACCAGATATGCCATGTTTTGATTTTAGAAGCATCCAAACCATCCCATAAAATATGATCAAGACCACTGGAATGAATAGGTGAAAGATTAGGATCCTCAAGCCAGCTGGTGAGTAAATGGTTCGTGTGGTGAATTCTACTATTAGGCCTCGGGAAAGACCAAATTCCCGAATTGATGACACAAGCGACTGTTGCATTAACAGGGAGAATCATTGGCTAATGATAGGGGCAGTAACTGAGTTTGCAAGGCAACAAGAGTTCCATTATGGTTCAAATCAAAGAGAAATTGAGGTTCCACTAACAATATGGTAAGTGATGAATCGTAAAGCCATACCTCGAAGTTTAAGAAATTTCCTCCAGATCCACGAGTAGTCTATGGGAATATCCATAATCCAGAAGTGCCTATGCTTCAACATAGTCTTGTCACCCAGGCAGCCCACAGAGAACCAGAGTTAGTAACAATTTTGATCAAGTGGTGAATCAATTGGGCCTTATTCCAGTGCACCATGTTCTTTAAACCCAAACCTCCCTCCTCTTTTGGTATGCAAAGAATCCCAAGGAACTTTGGCACCTCCTTTTTATTTATCTTGCCCCTCCAAAGAAAATGAGTTAGCAAAAATTGAATATTTTGGTGCATAGCTGTCGGAAAGAGAAAATGGTTACACCAAAAATTTTGAATTGCTTGAATAATAGTCCTGATAAGCATGACCCTCCCAGCAAGAGAAAGGAGTAAGTTTTCCCAAGAATTCAACTTAGAAGTAACCCTTTAAATTAAAGGAATACAGTCATTTATACAAAGTTAAGAGGAGATCAAAGGAATTTCGAGGAACCTAACAGGAAGGGAACCTCTCAGGATGGAGTAAGTGTCATCAAACTAGCTAGTAAATCCAGGGTCACAGTTACACAAGTAACTATTACTTTTGTGCACACTTGGTTTCAAACCAGTCCAATCAGAGAAAGTAGATAGGTTATCCATTATGTGCAAAATAGATTCCTGGGAACCTCGAGCAAAAAATAAGACGTTATCGGCAAAAAACAGATGATAAATGCTTAGATCCTTGCATTTCCAGTGATGATGGTACCCTGTTGGAGTTTTTGTTAGCAGGAATGAAAGGATATTCATGTTAAGGGAAAAAATGTATGGAGACATAGGATCACCTTGTCGGATGCCCACAGTACCTTTGAAGAAGCCATGAATCACGCCATTAAGTTTAACGGACTATCTCGGGGTACAAATACAGCTATTGATCCAGGAAATCATCTCGCCCGAGATCTAAATTTTATTGAGAACAAATAGAATGAAATTCCAGTGAATAGTATCAAAAGGCTTGTGCAAGTCGATCTTAAGAGCACATCTTGATGCCTCTATTTCCTTTCATGGCCTCAAAATAATTCATGAGATAGAAGAATGTAAAGCAGACTGTGCATTATTGACAATGTTGAGAAGAACCTTCTTAAGTGTGGAAGTTATAATCTTCGAGATACATTTATACATAACAGTACATAACGAAATAGTTCTAAAATCTTGCATCCGTGACGTAGTAGTGACCTTTGGAATGAGGGATAAGAAAGTTGCATTGGTGCCCATTGGCATTGTGCTAATTAAAAAGAAGTGTTTCACGGCTTCACAAAAGCAAGACCCCGTGATTTCCCAAGTAGCCTGGGAAAAATTCACATTGACCCCGTCAGGACACGGGGCTTTGTTACGCTTCATAGTCTTTAAGGTCTCAAAGATGATTAAATCTATCACATGAGCCGCTAGGAGCCTAGCCTGTTCACCATTGATGGTGTTGCAATCAACCAAATTGAGGTCAATTGGATCTGGAGTTGAAGCATTGCTCATCAAGTCTTGAAAGTAAGAAATGACTATATTTGCACACACCTATGACCA
>NW_027421560.1:0-37533 GCF_009905375.1 Apium graveolens
TGTAGGCATGTATGAATAGCAAGATAACACAAAATCTAAGGCGCAAAACAAAGATATTTTACCTCAACAGGTTTTGTGACAATCTGTGGAAAATCTAAAGTTGATTTTTCTTCCCACTTCCGTCTCAAAATCCTACATTGATTAAATATTATAAATAAGACTTGTTTTGTAAGACATTATAAAGCATATGTTAGTTGATGAAGGATCTCACTTTTCTTACCATGTAATTATTTCAAAAATTCGAGTACTTTGGTGATATTGTAATGAATCTAAATGAAGTATCAAAATTTCACCCGCGCCTTCTTCCTTGTCCATGAAACAGACTATAGCTAAGCTAAAGTGTCCACTGTAAAATAGAAAAACAAAAACAAGTATAACAGAAAAACAAAACGAACCGACTATAATATTTTTCCGATTTTGGCATTGCACTTGATCTTAAGTTGCATAAGGATTTTAAAATTTTAGCTTTAGAATCTTACCTAAAGCACATGGGAAAGAGGATGTATGAGTATTCATCAAATTCTCCCTTCCATACCTTCAATTTTTTTTCCCAATCTGCGAAGAGGGCTTTCCAAATTCACCTTCATATTTTTTGTAGGTAAACGTGCTGAGCAGAAGACAAGCATTGGAAGGCATTGTGCGCTTCAAATAACTATCCAAAACGAAACCAAAAATTAGTAAAGATATAACAACAATCTCAAAATATCTGATTCAAGAAAAGAAAAAAATCATTTTGAACATAAACTCATGAATTTACTTCACGTAATAATATATCACAAGCTCGTCAAGGTTTTTCCGAGGTTTAAGACAATCCAATAAACTTAAGTCTCTCATCCTCTCATCTTCCTTCAACTTCAGCTCCCTACATTAACACAGGAAGAGGGTTACAAAACTAGTCATCAAAAACTAGAAAACTTTCTCTTTTTTGAAGAGCAGAATACCTCTGTCTTTCCTCCTCATTTCCCCCATCCCCATTATTGTCAGAAGGTAGGGGTGAGCGTCTGGGATTTAAGGGGGCAGAGAGACCCCTGCATTAACACAGGAAGAGGGTTACAAAACTAGTCATCAAAAACTAGAAAACTTTCTCTTTTTTTGAAGAGCAGAATACCTCTGTCTTTCCTCCTCATTTCCCCCGTCCCCATTATTGTCAGAAGGTAGGGGTGAGCGTCTGGGATTTGAAGGGGCAGAGAGATCCCTGCATTAACACAGGAAGAGGGTTACAAAACTAGTCATCAAAAACTAGAAAACTTTCTCTTTTTTTGAAGAGCAGAATACCTTTGTCTTTCCTCCTCATTTCCCCGTCCCCATTATTGTCAGAAGGTGGGGGTGAGCGTCTGGGAGTTGAAGGGGCAGAGAGAGGCCTTTTGAAAGTCCTCCTACAGTAGATTTTGGTAATCTTTCTATCAAAAAGTTTCTTGGGAATATGTTTGCCTTTCCACCAGTCATATTCCTTCTGGTAATGCTTTATTAAGTTCTGGTCGGAGCCACCGCTATTTTTCTTGAATTTTATTTCATGTGGCTTCCATTTGAGACTCTCAAGATCATAGTATTCAAGAAACGGAAATTGTTTATATGCAAGGTGTGGTTGATGGGAACCACAAAATTATTGCATATAATCGGACCAATACGAGTGCTCCACCGTTCTTGTGGATGGATGGAATGTTCGTAAGGAGTCCAGTTAACATCCTGCCCATGATAGCAAATCAAGTTGGAAAGATTTTACATAATCTGAAAAAAGGTAATTATGTTTACAAACTTACTTCATGTGCAAGGTTAAGAAAGATATTATCCAGCTGGTTCCTAAAGCCCACAAAATCTGCTCGATGATTGTGTGTCATCTTCCCCACCTGATCAATATCGGGGGCAAGAAAGGAACAGTTAACTCCGCTTACATTCAAAGTGATAGGCAGCTTCAAATAGTTGGAAAGCTCCTCCCGGAGCTTCGGGATCCGTAGTAGAAAAAAGCCCTGTCAAATATGAAGTTTTGTCAAATTCGTAGTCAAACAGAGATAATAGTTCAACTGATACGTTTCCAAATTACAAAAGATATAAAATTCAAAACTTACCAAAATTATCCAACTATTTCCTTCGACGGTCTTCTTTTTACTTTCTGGACTTTTCCACTCAGCAATCCCATGATACAGAAAGGCCAGCAGTGCCGCGCCCCATGCGTATGTGTCCACCCGATTCACGTTTTCAATAAATCGGAGGTAAGTAGTGGAAACTCTCCCCCCGTTAGCCGAGGGCACAATGAAGCATCGTACAATCAACAAAAGGACAGCAATTTTCCTTACTTCATTATCCTTACCCTCTATGACTACTTTTTTCATCTCTGCAGTACTATGGAATTTCTGATTACGAAGCCCAAAACCCGATGAAAACCATGTGCGTCCCTGTTTCCATGATCAATAACCGGTTCACCATCAATGGGCAAAACCGGTGAGAAACAGGACATCCTCCAATGAAATACAAAGTACTTGGTCATTAATGCGAAACACATTTTCTTCTGGGTTATAGAATTCCAGAAAATAAGACACGAGGGAAGGCATTATATCTGCTGCTGGAAATTTCAGAAGATCTAGGAGACATCTAGAATCTTCTGAATTATCTAAATAGTTTCGGAAACTATCATCAAGCTCATTGTAAAGGTTTATAGAGAAGCTGTAATATCCGGGATATATCGTGTAATTATTTTTGCTAATAAATAATTATTATATGTGTTCAGTATCTATTCTGTAAATTATTTGTTAAGTGTTAAATGTGTTTAGATGTTTAAAAATAATATTAATTGAGTATTTTAATTTTATATGTCCAAAATAAAATATAAATAATTGTCATATCTTCCTAATTATTTTTATGATGATTTTTGATTTTATAGAAATTATATGGATTTTATAAAATCTTTTTCCGGGTATTTAAAAACTATTTTATACAAACGGGAACCAACCGACGTCATCCGTTGTTACGTTTTTATAACCCGAAACTCTTCCGAGAACTCCTTCCTAACCTAATTGCAATATTCCGAGCATTTTCCAGGTTTCGACTTTTTCGATCCGGCGTACGGTTTGTTCTGCGCGGGTCTCGGTGCAACATTTTTGATACGTTATTTGTTTCAGTAAATCAATAAAACTCGTATTTTCAATAAACGGGATCTTTTTATTAAACTATCACAATTATCATCTCGTAATACGTGTAACCAGGCGCTGAGACCAAGACCGCAGTACAAATTATACTGATTTGGATAATTATCCCGAAAACCGATACCGTTTGGATCAGTTTTTATAAATAAACGTACCATTTCATATCCAGAATGATCCAACGGGATACTAATTTTCCGTAATTATAAATAGCCTTTAACGTATATTATTCCGTATCAAAAATCATTTACAGTCAGTAATTATATAAATTTCCAGAGAAAATTCATATATTCATAAACCTTTCTGAAAATCAAACCAACAATCGGAGGTGTTACCGGAGTCCGTTTGGAAAGCTCGAGTACTCAAAACGAAGGTCTTGAGGTGTACTATCAGATTCTGTGAACCATATACCTGCAGAAATCAAGGTTTATTTTCTGGAAATTTGTTTATTTTGAATTATTTTTATTAAAAATATGAATTTTTGTTCGGATGATTGTTTGAATGATTTGATGATTGCATGTTGTAGAGCTTGTTTTCCTGATGATTTTCATATGTCATATGTCTGATTTGGAGTTCAATAACATGTTCAAAATTGAGTTTAATCTTCGAATTTTAAAATTAGGGTTTATAACCCGTATGAATGTTTTCAATTGAAATTTGGGGCTTTTTGATTTAGGGGTTATTAGTTGTTGATTTATATTTGGTTGTGTTCCTTGTCAAATTTGCAATTGATTGGTATATAGCTCGTTAACGGAGGATGTCTGAATCGAAGGGAGTTGTGTTTTGAAGTTTTCGTAGGTTCGCCGGAAACCGGCGATGTTCTTGGCCATTTTCCGGCCAGGACAGGGATGATTGATGTGATTTGATTGCATGGTTGTGTTCCTTGTGAAGTGTAAATATGATCTGGAGGTGATGGTGTTGTGAGGATGTCGGAGACGAGTTCTCCGGCGAACCCCGACTGTTTTCCGGCGAGGGCTGGCAAAATTACAGTTTAGTACCTTATCTTTTGGGGACGATGAAGTTTGGTACCTGAAGTTTCTAGAATTTGCAAGAATAGGATTCCTGTTTTAAAAATATTCAAAAATCATATTTTCTATTTATTGTTATTATAAAAATTCGTTTTTAATTTCTGAAAATTCCAAAAATTATTATTTTAATTCCAAAATTTATTTTTAAATCAAAAATAAATCTGAATTAATTAGTTAATTAATTTCAGTTAATATTTAATTGATTAATTTTTCAATTAATTCGAAAATTAATTGATTAATTGATTTAATTAATTATTAATTGATTTTAATTAATTATTTAATTAGATTTAATTATTTAAAAATGATTTAAAAATTCTGAAAAATAGTTTCGAGCTTTAAAATATTATTTTAAATTGTTTTCAAGGCTCGATAATTATTATAAATTGTTTTGAAGCCAGAATTGGCCAACCGAACCCTGTTTATTACTCCGAAATTGATCCAACGACCCGTTTTAATTCCGAAAAATATTTTAAAAATCATTTTAAATATCCGAAAGCCTGTTTATGACCCGAGACTTCTTTATAAATGATATACCATTGATTATTTGACGTGTTATGTGCTATATGTGACTTGTTGGTTAACTATCGGTCTATATATTCGATGTTTACTTGTTTATAGTATAACTTTCAATCCGTTAATCGGATTTGGGTGAAACGAAGGGTAGATAGAAGTATATGTCGAATAGAATCGTATAAGTTGAATATTGATAGATGCTTATGATATGTGAGCAGAAGAGGCAAGGCGTAGGAAAGGGAAACAGATACTCGAGGAGTAGACGGTTGTGATTGAAAGTTAGAGAAGTATAGCAAGCTAATACCAGGCAAGTGTTCAGAACTTTCTCAAGATATATTGTAGTGGATTGATAGTCCTGTTCTATATTGCAAGTGCTTTGAAGCACTGAACCCTAAACCCTGATTCCATTTATTGATCTTGAGCCGTAAACCTTATTCGTTCTAAACTATTGATTGTTGTACAACCAGATACGAACCATAAACATACGATACTACTTCACAAATACATACAAACTAAATACCAAACACTGAATCGAATTACTTATATACTCAAACCATTGTACCTTATGATTTGAAAAACCAATTCCTGGTAACCCTGAAACATTGATTCCTTTGTTATCCAATTCTTTCATTACCTAACATCCAAGCTTTGAAAATGCCATATTGATCCTTATGAAGATTGAAACCATTTCATTATTGAACGTCCAATGTTGTTAATGATTCTGTTTATTGCTTTACATTGTTTATTCTGCTATTATGTTAGAATTGGATTGTTTTTATAAAATTGTGGACCAGATTCGTGGTCAGACCAGATTAATGGTCAAGTTAGGCCAATGTGTACCTTGGATCCAGTAGTTAGAGCAGTGTTGTGTGCTTTTCTCGGGGTTAGTGTGTGACTGATCAGCAGCCTAACCTTGATTTTTTTTTAAAATGAAAATATAATATCCAATTCTAAATCATAATTCATTGTTCACTTGGTATCATAACCCTTTTCACTTGATGATCATTATTCTCAGTTTTGTCATTGTGACTTGCTGAGCTAGTTAGCTCATTTGTGCGATGTTGTTTATGTTCTTTTTCAGTTAAGAAGGAACCAGTTGGTAACGAGGATCCCCAGTTTAGCGCGAGAGCTAGGGGTTCAGGTTGATCGAGTTAAGCGAGTAGGCATCTTTTGGAATAATTTAAGTTTGTAAAAGATTGTAATAATGTTTAATACTCAGTTCTGAGTTTGGATAGATGGGATTTGAATGGTTTGTAATATAAGTTTGTGTTTGGCTTGTGTGCATACTTTAACCTGTTGCGGTCCGTGGTAGTTGGTAAGTAGGGTCACTGCATATTATTATTATCTTTATTATTGTTAAACAGGATATAAATAAGGTGTGTGTGTGTGGACCCCAAACTTCTAACCCTAGTTTGGAGGGCGCCACAGAATCTCAAAAGGTGTTTTAAAATCCAAGACAATTGTTGGTAGTCTGTTAATGAGGTAAGTGGCAGCTAAAATACAATCCCCCAATATTTGATAGGTAGACTAGATCGGAATCTAAGTGCCCTAGCAATAGACAAAAGCTACTTATGTCGTCTCTCAACTCTACCATTCTGAACAGGTGTACTAACACAAGAGTCTTGGTGAACAATAACATGTTCAAGCGAGAAAGATTGAAACTCATGATTAAAGAATTTTGTACCATGATCACTTCTAATTTGTTTAATGGTAGTGTGGAACTGATTAGAAACATATAAACAAAAAAAATTGATGAAACACATGTTGCTTAGTAGGTAACAAGAAAGTCCATAAAGCTTTAGAGTGATCATCAACAATTGTCAAAAAATATCTACAACCAGAACATGTTTCATTTGCATAGGGGCCCCATAAATCTATATGGATAAGATCTAAAATATGTGTAGCATGAGAAGTACTCAAAGGAAAAGACAGTTTTATATGTTTGGAAATAGGACAAATGGGACACAATTTATTACAATCGGTCACAATCTGACTAGCAATCTCAAGAATTTATTAAGTACAGGAGAAGAAAATACTTCCTCTGTCCCATTCAATTCTCTACATCACTTTTTGGCACACTTTTCAATGTTCATTTAAATTATAACTCCATTATATTTTTAAAAAAATATGTATAAAAGTTTTATGTTTAAACTTTTATTCAAAAAAAATTAAAAAAACATTACGAAACTATATTTTATAGAGGTCTCGAAATGCGTGCAAATAGTACACGTAGAGAAATCAACGGGATGGAGGTAGTATCCTAATATCAAATGCCAAAGAGCACTATTTTGATTCTTAGAATAAGCAACATTGCTAAAAACTGAAGTAGAAACTGAAGACATCTCTGCAGAAGTGATAGAAGACAAATTCAGATGATACAAGCCAGAAAGTAAACTAACAAGTGCAATTGTATCCTTCTGGTTCCAGACCTGAAAAATAGAGTGATCAAGAAAGAAAGTCATTGTACCTCCTGTATCAGAAGTCCATTTTGAAATAGATAAAAGGTTGTAATGAGAAGAAGGAACATATAACACTTCATGAAGAGTCATATTTTGATGAACAGAAAAGAACCAACATGGTTAACCAATATATGAGAACCATTTGGTAAAGTAACATGTACTGGATTTTATAAACATTTAACATCATGTAACAAAGAGAGTGAACAAGCCATGCGATCAGAAGCTTCTGTGTCTATCAACCATGTAGAAAAGTTGGTAGTAGTGTGCACAAGATTAGTAAAATCCATATATGCAACATGTTATTCAGGGCTAGGTAAATGTTTATTTTTTCCAACAAATTGACTAACCATCTAACTCAAGTCAATAATCTGTTGTTGTATCTGAGTAAGTTGAAGTGGAGATTGTGCAACATGAGAATCTGAGTTCATAACTGATGCTGCTTGATTAGCCCTGGGTAAATTTCTGAATTGAGCATTATTTGGTTGCTGAGATTGTTGCTGCAATGGAAAATCAGGTTTATTTTTCTTCTTCCAATTAGGTGGATAACCTATGAGCTTATAACAATTCTCCTTAGTGTGGCCATTAAAATTATAATAACTATATTTCACATTTGGCTTCACACATCTTGTAGAGCTGTTTAAATAACCATTTCTTTTAGAAAATCTCTTGAAACCAGTATTAGCACCTGATGTCTCTGAACTAGCTGCAATATAATTCATGAAAGGACTAGCCACACTAGTTAAATGAAAACTTTATCTGGTTTTCTCATCTTGTTTAACAAAAGCATATGCTTGAGAAATAGTAGGCAATGGATTCATCATAAGGATTTGAGCTCTAATATTTGCATTGCTGTCATGAAGTCCTAACAGAATCTGCAACAACTTCCTTTTCTGGTCTCTCTCAATTTGCACTTTATGTGCTCCACAATTACAAGTAATAGTTGGCTCCAAAACAGCATATTCATCCCACAATCCTTTCATTTTATGAGAATACACCTCTACTGACTTAGTGCCTTACTCAAGACTATGAATATCCTTCATGACTTGATACATCCTATGCCCACTAGTACCAGAAAATCTCTCTGCTAACTCCAACCACACTTCTCTAGCAGTAGTAACATAATTCAAACCATTACTAATTTCATCAACTACTGTATTCAAGTTCCAAGTTATGACAATGTCATTAACTCGCTCTCATTGCACTAATAGTGGAGAATCATCCTCTGGCTTCCCAAAGCTCCCATTAACAAAAATATACTTGTTTCAAGCATTTAATGCTATCTGCATAGATCTACTCCAAGGACCAAAATTATCAGGATCTACTAACTTTTTAGCAATCAGGATCAATCCAGGATGAACATTATTATGTAGAAAAAGTGGATTACTATTGTTATCTGTTAGGTCACACACACTGTAGAGGGGGTGAATACAGTGTAAAATACAATCAAATCGAACTTTTAATATTTCAAGTAACAGAAAACAAATTTTATTGAAACAATAAACTCTGTTACAGTATGGAACTGTTACCTCTCAGTGATGAACAAATATCACGAGATCTGCTAAGGTTACAATGAATAATCTTCTCGAATATATAACACTTATAGTGTAAACCCTATGTCTGTATTTATATACTACACAGTTACAAGATAATCGCTAATTGATATGGAATATAATTCTGCTTCCTAAAATATATCAATCGGATATCTTTTCTTCCAAGTATTCTATTCTTCATAGAATTCCTTCTTCATGCATATCTCTTCTTATGTTTATCTTGATCTTCTTTCCTTTAATCAGCTACTGTCCTTATCTGAACGTCCTTCAGCACTTAAGTTCTGATATCCATCTTCTGATGATTATCTCCTGATAATATAAGTACTGATATCCTTAAGTCCTGACTTCCAGTATAAGTACTGATTCCCAGTTAAGTACTGATTTGTCCTGTTAAGTAAGATCTGAAAAAACTAAACATAAATCATATTAGCCATGACATTATCAAATATATCTAACAATCTCCCCCAACTTGTAAATTAGCAAAATATACAAGTTTAACAGATATTTGATGATGTCAAAAATATTAAGTATAAATGCATGAGAATTAGACTAGATAACTACAACTTACAGTCCTTAAAGCTTTACCAATCTTTAATTTCTGATAACAACTTCAGTCTGTACAAATATCAGAATTTAAGCAGTTGTAGATCTTTGACTTGGCTTCATCTTCTGATCTCTCTGATGTCAGGAGTTGTTCTGAGATAGTTCTTCAACAAACATCTCTCAGCATATCTAAGTTCATCAATCATTTTCCTTTTAGCATCTTTAAGCTCTGCATTATCTTCACCAATTTGAAAGATTACAGCCCTGAGATCATTAATCTTTGCTTTTCTTATATCCTGATCCAGTCTGATCAGATAAGCTTTATCAGACTCAAGATTGAATTCCACAGCCCTGTACCCTAGAAAGGTAGTTATAATTTGAGCAGAATTGGGCTTCATTTTAACTATATCACCCTTGTGATCTCTGTACTTTGGAACATATGTGCTGTCAGACTTAACAGAATAAAGCCTTTTCTGTCTCTGAATCTGATCCTTCAAATAGTTTGCAGCAGTTCCTGTCAATCTGTCATCCACTTGAAGTAAGAATAGTACATGCTCCAATTCTTCAAAATACTTCAATGGAATGGCATTTTGCCTTATATGATAAACCCTACCATCTGTCATGAAGTACAACGAGATGTATTCTTTCAGGTAGGTATGGTAAACCATTTGTACAGAATCTAGTTGATTCAATCTCTCAGGAGTTGCTCCAATACCTGGTTCACTCAAGGAAGTTGGATCATTGGTAGTGTTCTGTATTCTTCTTTCATTAGCACTTCCCAATCCAGTTTTATCTCTTGCTTCCTTTCCAATAACTACTCTAGCTTCAAAACCACTTGCAGCAGTCTTCAAAGGTTGAGTCTATTTTTCTTTAGTGAATCCGGGTAGGAGTGTCTTTGGTCTATCTTCTGATATCAAGTTGACTTGAGCTATGTCAGAGGTTACTTGCTTCTTTTGAATATCAGAACTTACAGTTTCTTGACTCTGAACAACTTGAGCCATGTCAGAGGTTGTTTTAAGAACTTTTCTTGAAGTCAGAGCAAGATCATCCTTTTCATCAGTTATTTCTTCATTCTCAGGAGGCACATAAACCTTGATAGGTTCACCAACCTTTTCTTTACCCTTGGATCTTGGATCTATCTGCAATTGTGATTTAGCCAATGTTGCTTCAGTACGTGTCCTTTCTTTGATCACAATGCCTTTGAGTTTTGGAAGTGGCTTTTTACCAGAAGCTTCAGATTTAGATGTGACTTTCTCTGATTTAAGTCTGGCTTCTTCTTCCATTAAACTCTCCAAGTCCATTCCTGGATTTTCCTGAAGAAATAACTATCTTGACATTTCTTCATCAAGATCTAAAAGTTCATCAGAACTTATCCTTTTACCAGTAGCAGAACTTATTCTTTTCCCAGTATCAGAACTTGTCCTGTGACTTGTGATTTCAGCTTTTCTTGATGTGAAACCTCTACCTTGACTATGACCTCTACCCATTCCAGAGCTTCCTTGATCATCCTTTTCATTATCCTTCCCTTTCAGTGTCTTGTCAGTCTTGCATTTGGACTTAATTACTGTCTCCCCCTTTTTGGCATCAGCAGGAAGTAGAAGAGAGACAAGCAATTCCACTGAGGCTTGGATTTCAGTAAGTTGAGATTGCTGAGAAGCTTGATTTGTCAGAATATCATTAATCTGAGCTTGTTGTTTCTCTTGAGTCTTCTCATATAGCAATCCTGTCAAAGGTAGGTTGGAAGAACTTTTTCTTATCAATCTTTTGAACTTGTTCCTGTTTGATGAATTCTTCCTGAATCTTGTGTAGCTCAGCATGAGTAGTTGAATGAAGACCTTGTAGATGTTTAGTACTCAATACAGTGACTCTAAGCTGGGTTTTGAAATCATCAAAATTAAACAGTTCATCAGCTTTAGTCAAGTGCTCAGCAAGATGCTTTTCATTTGGAACACAGGAAACTGAGTTCCATTCCTTAGTCCACTCCTGTCCTGCAGGAGTTTCACTCCAAGGCACTGGTGCTTCTCTGGTAACAAACTTCTTAACAAGTTCAGACTTAAGAATAGTTTGTTGAGGAGCATGTCCTGAAGGACCTGCTGCATCAGCATCTGCATTTGGAGATAGCAGTTTAAATGTAACAAGCACCGTGAATAACCAAAATGATCAAACTGCTCAAAATAAACCAGTACATGAGCATAATGATCAAAATAATTCCTAGTGCTTCTTTTACTTTTCCTTTTCCATTGTCAAATTTTTGTTAATCCCTTCTCCAATTTTCGCCTTCGCTACTGCAAGTGCTTCTTTCAATTGGCTACTAGTTATCACATTGGCACCATTTTTTCAAGAAAATGGTGCAGATTTAACCACTACCCCACCAACTGTTGTCTTGTACCCTGATTTTCTCACTGGCAGAGTTTTGGCAAGCTTCATAGGTCCAATATAAGTGTTATGGAGTTCAGCTGTGTTAACATTGAAATTCCAGGGAGCTCTTTCCACATTCCTTTCCTGTATACTTGTAACATGAGGCTCCATCACATGTACTGTCTTTGGTGAAGCTTCAGCAATTACCTCCATTTCAGATGTCCTTGAATTTGCGCTAGACTCCCCTATTTCAGCAGACTTTTGACAAGTTCTTTTATTATGTCCTAGTTTTCGACAAGAGCCACACCTGGCCATTGCAAGTGAATTATTATTAGTACGACAATATAATATGCTTAATAATATTCAACATGAAATTTACCTCACAGTGAGTTGGTTCTTTCTTTTTAGAATGTTGGCACCATCCTTATATTTTATAACTGCTTCTTCACCTTGCGATAACTTTCTCTTTTTCTGAGGCCTCCCCGTTTGTTTGAGAATTTTTGGGGGTCTGATAATGTGTGTTGGGATATACTGCGATTTTTCCCATAATTCATGATTATTCATAGGATATATGATCCCTGAATACGCTTTCTTGTAATTTTTCATTGAATAGCAGTGAGCCACATAATCCTCCACATTATATCCATGTTTATTTCATAAGAGGAGGGTTATGAAATATCTGAGTTACAGTGTTTTTTGGAGATTGTGTCATGATTTATAATATGAGTTGCATAAGTGTCGATTGTAAGCCACGTTTCTGTATTGTAAGCCACGTTTCTGTGGTGTTCAACTGCTCATATATTAGAGGCAAGTCTATCCATTTTTTTAATCTAAGAGTTTATGTGTACAGACCCGGATACTTTAAGGGCAAATGTACAATTAAGCCGAAATTTTATTTGTCAATTATTTCCCTTTATGAAACTTTATTTGTCTTTTAGTCCTTAAATGTTTAACTAGTCATATTTCTTTTATCAGGAGGATAAAAAATATCGACGTGATGATTGGAATGTAGCTGAACACCGATTTTCAGGAGAGGTTGAACTAGGCACAGACGTAAGCATTTAAACTCAATGATTCAATGTTTCTTAGAACTACTTTTTTAACTAGTTTTTTTGAACTCAATCACTCAAGGTAGAATCATTGGCTTTCCTTATTTGTGCACAGGTTGCTGAATCTTTTTGTGAAATCCTCAAACGTGAGTTGAATACTGAGCATAAGTGTTACATTATTTCTCCACTTGTAAGTCAAAACGATTCTACACACCATCAGCTTGTTTTTACCCTTTGTTATAGTTGTTTTGATGTTGATTTTAGTTGGTTATCTTGTAGTGTTGGGGTGTTAATGTGCGCAGTGCAGGCCTCGATTTTCACTTTAAGCACTTCATTCACTGTGCAGGCAATGAAAAGGTAAATCTTATTGGTTTTATCTGACTGTAAAGAGAACTTATAGCATAGTTTAGTTGATGCAAACTCACATTATGCAGACTCACATTGGGGTAATCGATGAGAATCACTTCTTCTCGATTCACGTTATATTTGAGGAGCACAAAATCTACATCATGGATTCTTTGTATCCTCTCCATTCCACACACCGATTGCATGTTTATCTGTTGGTACATGAATTTGTTCTCTTACTTTTGTCTATTAGTTTCCTGTTTTTTTTACCAGAAAAAGGCTTTTTTTGTTAACTGTCGCAGTTCCAACATTTTGTTCTCTTAGTTTTGTTATTTGTTTCCTGTTTTGGTAATTGCTGCAGTTGCAACATTTGCAATATCGTCACGAGATTAATAAGTCCATTTGGGAAATTTGTTTCGTGACGAATAATCTGAAGCAAGAGAATGGTTCTGATTGTGGAGTTTTCATGCTTAAGAGTATGGAGTCTTGGTTGAAAGGAATTAGATTAACTTTCTCAAAGGCAAGGACATTTTAGTTATTTGCATGTATATAGTTTAATCTTCATTACTTAGATTTACTTTGATTGTTATTACCTCAGGAGCATGCGAACAATGCAAGGCACATCCTTATAAGGAACATTTTAGTTATTTGCATGTGTATAGTTTAATCTTCATTACTTAGATTTACTTTGATTGTTATTACCTCAGGAGCATGCGAACAATGCAAGGCACATCCTTATAAGGGAGACTCTGGATAAAAAGCTGTTGCCTGAGGAGAACTGAGGTGTTCCCCATCAACGAAGAAGAATTCAGCCATTGAAGACATTCAATTGGCTTTGTTTTCTCTTATCTTTTATTTATCTCTTCTTATGAACATGTGTTGGTTATCTTGGGATTGTTTTGATACTTTGATTATGAACTAACTTTTATGAGTTAGGATTTTTATGGAACCCTAGTATGGGATTGTTGGTGTTTAGACAAGAAGTATTATATGCAGTTTACGGTTTATTCATTCAAGTGATTTTCATGTTAATACTTGCTATTGTCTGATCAACTTTAGTAGGTTATTGAGTTGATTTTATTTTAAAGGATCTAGTTACTAATTTACTGTATGTGTGTTGTTTTTCTCCACTGTCTCGATTATGACCTGGTGGAATTGCAATGTGGCAATGTGAATAACTTGCATGTGCCTTACAAATATGGGGGTGTTCCATAAACTGTGGGTGTCAGTAGCATAAACTGTTGGTGTGGAAAATATTGGGGTGTGAGTACCATAAAACGGGGGTGTGGATAATATTGGGGTGTACTTAATATTGGGGTGCTGGGTCAAATAATGGGGGTGGTAATAATATTGGGGTGTGAGTAGTAGGGGTGTTATCGAGAAACCGGGGGTGTAATAAATATATGGGTGTTAAAAATGAAAGTTGTGGTGCTTACAATATAGGGGTGTTTAGCTACAAAGTTGGGGTGTTCTTTATATAGGGGTGTTTCGCGATAAACTGGGGGTGTAAAGTATATAGGGGTGTTATATAAAAAAGTGGGGGTGTTAACCAGGGGTGTACAGAATATTGGGGTGTTAAGAAAAAAGCTGGGGTGCTATAAATATTTGGGTGTTTGGCTATAAAGTTGGGGTGTACTTAATATAGGGGTGTTTATCGAGAAACCTTGGGTGTAATAAATATATATGGGTGTTAAAAACGAAAGTTGGGGTGCTTAAAATATAGGGGTGTTTAGCTAAAAAGTTGGGGTGTATTTTATATAGGGGTGTTTCGCGATAAACTGGGGGTGTAAAGTATATAGGGGTGTGTATCGAGAAATTGGGGGTGTAACCAATATATGGGTGTTGGAAAATAAAGTTGGGGTGTACTTTATATAGGGGTGTTTCACGATAAAATGGGGGTGTTAAGTATTAATTTTGTACACCCCCGGTTAACACCCCCAGTTTCTTTATAAAACACCCCTATATACATTACACCCCCAGGTTTTTGAAGCACACCCCTATATAAAGTACCCCCCAACTTTCTGGCTGAACACCCCAATATTTAAAGCACCCCAGCTTTTTTTAGCACCCCTATATCTGTACACCCCCAGTTTATCGCTAAACACCCCTATATTCCCTACACCCGCAGTTTATCCAATAACACCCCTATATACAGTACACCCGCAGTTTTTTGAAGAACACCCCTATATAACCGAATTGATTATCTTCATGCATAATATTTTAATTTATATTTAAAATATTATTGATGGTATAAAATATATTTTATAAATATTTATAGTCGTACAACATTTAATAAGTTTCATTTCTTTTCCGATGTTCCCGCCCCGTTCTATTTCGATTACTTAAAATCTTGAAATTTACTTGAGAAATATATGATTTTTATGTTAGTAGTCCTAAAAATATTAACAAAATTAAATATGTACACACATATATACATATAATTATTAAAAGAATAATGTTATCTAATTTATTTTGACAAAATAAAATAAAATAATTATATAAAAAAACTAAAATAAGAGACAAGTTGGGCTGGGAAAGGAGTCAAGATATGACAATTCAATAAAAGAATTTGGGCTTAAAATGATTTAATCTAGAAGAGATAAATGGAGAACTGGGCCAACTATGTTAAAGGCCCAGAATTGTTAAATTAAATCAAAGCAAGTCCCCCCCGATTTCCTCAAGAAAGGACCCGCTTAGGAGAACAGGTAATTACAGTGAGGAGAGAAGAACAGGTATTTACACAGTGAGGAGAAATTGAGAAAAAGATGGCTGAAGCTTCAAGCAAGAAAGATAGCAGGCAAGAAGTTCGTTACTCTGATTCTCTGTTAGCTCTGTTTGCATTCTCTGATTGCATTGCTGATTATTAGAACACGAAAAGTAAAATGAAAATTGAGAACTAGTAATTGTAATTGTAGTGGAACAATTGTATAGCTCTATTCATGTTATCGAAGTTGAAAAATATATCATGGATGATCACCTGATAGAAGATGATCAGATTATATTTAGAGAGTGATATTTAACAAAGTACATACCACTTTATTGATAGGATAGTACTCATAAAATCAGGTACCAGGAACGCTGCAAAGTAGTCTTCACATTCTCGTAAAATTGCAGTCACTCACTTGGATGATAGTCTTGATGTGAGGCCTGTCTCTGTTTCTGTAAAGTTCGAGAAGCCAGTCGACTTTAATCACAATATATCCATGTTACGTTATAGTATTTTCAACTTATAAAGTAATGCTTTCTGCGCTATCTGATTTCGGTTATTACCAGAATTATTACTGATCAAATGATCTTTTTGGGGGTTATGAGCTTTGTGTCTCAACTTATAAAGTAATGTTCTATACAGAGATATGAAGAAACATCAGGCAGTGCTGAAATCCAATTGCAGCCCTCAAGGACTAGTCAAAGTAATGGAAATGATACAAGAAAATGTAAAGTTGATGCAAGCAGTAGAGGAGATGGGATTTGGATGCCTTCAACATCTTCAGGCCGTTAAAATGGAATTTAAACTTATTAAACCACTTTTAGATAACTTTGATGTCAACTCATGCTCCGTATTTGGGGCTGATATCAAGGCCGGAGATATTGGTAGGGTTTTAGGAATCCCGGCAGAGGGGATTCCAATTCCTGTATCTATCTCGGATGAGGAAGAAGAAAGACTCAAGGCTAAATTTGGTGGGAAAAAACTCATGGATTTAATATCAGATTTAGAGAATTTTAAACAAGCTGATCTCGACTTTAAGGAAACCTTTTTGCTTATTGCATTAGGTAATTTCTTTTGCCCATCAACCAAAATCATTCCCAGTGGAAAGTTGTATAAAGCCCTCTCTGTTGTACAATCTGCCAAATAATACAATTGGGGAAAATATATCCTTGAATGTCTCCTCGATTCCATCAAGGATTACCAAATAAGGACGAAGGGCAGAGATAGACGGAATGCAGGGGTTGGAGGCTGCGTTTACTTTTTGAAGGTATGTATATTGTAACTTTCAAGGACCTGTATTCTATGCTGTGCTACTTCTTGATTAATATTTGGTTTCTTCTCAAATTTTCTTTCTCCAGCAAAAATATCCAGAATGCATTGATAAAGGTAAACCAATCATGTCAGCATGGACCAAAAAGAAGTTGAACCAAGCATGGAAACAGTGCAAGAAAAAGTTGACATCAGGGTTTGTGTCTGGACAACCATCAGAGTTCGTGTCTGGACAACAACGCTGCTCCACATGTAATTCTGTAATCTATGAAGAAAGATTGGCAAGGCTGGAGCATGCCGTTTTCTCTAAGAAGCAATGCCATGATGAATGAAAACATCTTTGATATAGATGGACATGGAGAGGAAGACAAGGCAGATGAGATGGATGGACATGGAGAGGAAGACAAGTTAGATGAAAATTTACCCTTAATGGAAGTGCTTTCCACTTTAAAATCTAAGCGTAAGAGGACTAAGAAGTCACCACAGCCAAAACCATCTCCCTCCCTGAAAAGAAAAAATAAATTTGGTACAACATATGCTAGGCGTAAGAAGACCTCCACCATCTCCTCCTCAACAGGAGCTCCTCCAACAATTATTTCAGATGTCATTTCCGAGAAGACCTCTCCTTGTCAGATCACGGGCCCGGATAGAGCCATTGTTACTAGAAGAAAACTTCTAGTACTTGACATAAATGGAGTTCTTGCTTGTGTTTTACACGGAATGCCACATAATGGATTTCAAAACTACATACCAATATATATTCCATCTGATTCTGAAACTCAAACGGAAGCTTGCATGAAATCAGGTGACTCATAAATGTTATGAATTTTTTTTTCAAATTTCTTTTGCATGAAATCAGGTGACTCATAAATTTTAATTGGATTACTTTTTGTTTTTCTTAGTTATCAAGAGGCCACAATGTGAAGAGTTTTTGAAGTTTTGCTTGGAGAGGTTTGATGTAGGCATATGGTCAGCAAAGATGGAGTATGTGCTTTTCTTTCTCATGTTGAAATAAATTTCTATTCAACTCGTTGCATGTGAAATATATACATGTCTATCTTCCTTGTCGATATTTTTGTTTTTAGTAATTTGTGTCTTAATGATTTTAAGCTTTTCTACGAGGCTTGAATTGAAATTTATTTGTGTAATGCAGGAAAACCGTGACACCGTCTATAAACGCCATTATAAGCTTTTCTACTATGATAGAATTGAAATTTATTTGGGTAGGTCAATTACAATTTTTTGCTCTAATTTCTTCTAGGATGCTTTTTACTGTGGCGTGTAACCAAGTTGCATGGTTATTTGTGATAATTGTTTATAGGATCAATCCAACTGTACTCGTTCAAAAGAAGGTGAATTGTGCAAGGAAACTAGAAAGCTCCGTGAAATAGGATATGATGATGTAGCCAACATACTCTTGGTTGACGATTCAAAGCATAAAGCCAAATTAAATCTAGTAAGTTGTCTTCATGTTCACTTTTTTGTTCTTTCCCTACATGCGTAGCAAATTAGTTTCTTATAGTCTGATGTAATTTCATCCTACAGCCGAATACAGCAATATTTCCCACGTCATACAACTACAAAAACTTGAATGATGATTAACTGGGTAAGTTTGCTTCTTTTTAATTATTTATTTTTTGAAATTATAATGTTGCATGATGGTAATATGGTGTGTATGATCCTCAGGACCTAACGGCAATCTTCGATTATATCTTAAAGGATTGGCAGCAGCTACTACTACATCTGTTTCTGATTATGTCAGGGATCATCCATTTTGTCCGTCACAAAGAAAGTAATTTTGAGGATTAAACCTGTTCCTAAAACATATTTGAGTAATTAAGTGTAAAGATGGATATAAAATGGTGAACAACAGTTGTAAGATCGTGTTTTTCTTGTAGTGTTAGGAAGCAGCTAAACTGTTTTTATTTAGAAAGCACTTATTATGTACTGATTAGAAAATCTTATTATGTTCTTGATGATTTTTCCTCCTTGTATAAACACGAAGCTATGCACTCCGTTCCTTGTATAAAATTTTGTACGATTTTTGTCAAAAAATTTATAGTAAAATATGCACCAAACCCGACCCGAAAGTAATTCGGGTTTAAAAATGGAATATTTATAAATATACTAACTTTTTACAAATTATTTACAAAAATACTGTCAAGTTGAAATTTTTTTAAAAATACATTTTTTTCAAATTATTTACAAAAATACGACTACTATAGAACGGGGTCGTTCTTAGCATTTCAAATAATAAATAAATGTAGACCACTGTCGTTCTACGTCTTTCGAATATTTTATTTTCCCCACTTGGCAAAAATGACATCAAAAATTAAATGCCGAAAAATCATGTTTTGGGGATATTCAGGCCGGGCTCAATTACAAAGGAGGCCATGTGCTTAAAGATGGCAATTGGGTCGGTCGAAACCGGTTTAGTAAAAACCAAACCCGAACCCGATTTTTTACCGAACCCGAACCCGAACCCATCGGGTTTCCACAGACTCTATTAAGAGATTATCACATGATTACACAAAGAGAGATTAATTTCTCAATGGCTTTTCGGATAACATTCATCACTAGAAACCAAACTAGCATCGCAAATTTTGGGATTTACATAGAAAAACAAAGAAAAGATCAGCTTATATTTTTCTGCAATAACAGGTTACAAACAAAAGAGGAATGGTGCAAGAGAAAATCTAGGTTTGTTTGATAAATGTGCATAATCGACATGTTCCCTTTTTCTCTTGTGGCCAAGCACGATTTTTATAGTGCTCCGGAGATTCCTAACGTTCTGATTGACAGGTGTTAAATCTGCAGAACCTTCACTATATTTGATTTGTTTCCTTTTCATCACGGGACCATCCACAGTTTTTATGTTTCTCCGGAGCTTCATATGCCTTCTCGTCTGATCCCGGGTAACTATCTTTCTCGCCTTAGCTCGGGTAACTTTCTTCTGTACATGCTCCAGAGGCTCAATTGGCATGGTCTTTTTCTCACCAATCACCCTACGACGTTTCTTGCCCAACGTGTTCCCTGGGACAGAAACAATAAAATGTTAGTGTTTGACATCTGTAAAATCTAAAAGAATAATGGACAATAGAATTTTCTTTAATAAAGAAATACAAGCTTCTAACCCGCTTTTAACTCATCTCTCTTCGACTCAATTTCAATCTCTGCTTCAATGATAGGCTTAATCCTCTCCCTCAATGCACATGCAGTGAGTGGGTCAAACCAATTCTTTCCAAACTGAAAAACAGAAGTAAAGCACATGTTATAAACTTGTGTTTATATGAGAGGAAGAGAGCGAGGGAGGGGGGGAGAGAAGAGGGGAGGAATTGATACCATTTTTAAATTGTCATTTGTAAATCGTGTGGGAGCTTTTTGGAGGAATAGTTCCATCATGTGAATCACAAACAAACCACAATCATGCTTGTTTGGTTGTTGAGGAACCTGATATATATAACATGTTTGTAGGCATGTATGAAATAAGCAAGATAACACAAAATCTAAGGCGCAAAACAAAGATATTTTACCTCAACAGGTTTTGTGACAATCTGTGGAAAATCTAAAGTTGATTTTTCTTCCCACTTCCGTCTCAAAATCCTACATTGATTAAATATTATAAATAAGACTTGTTTTGTAAGACATTATAAAGCATATGTTAGTTGATGAAGGATCTCACTTTTCTTACCATGTAATTATTTCAAAAATTCGAGTACTTTGGTGATATTGTAATGAATCTAAATGAAGTATCAAAATTTCACCCGCGCCTTCTTCCTTGTCCATGAAACAGACTATAGCTAAGCTAAAGTGTCCACTGTAAAATAGAAAAACAAAAACAAGTATAACAGAAAAACAAACGAACCGACTATAATATTTTTCCGATTTTGGCATTGCACTTGATCTTAAGTTGCATAAGGATTTTAAAATTTTAGCTTTAGAATCTTACCTAAAGCACATGGGAAAGAGGATGTATGAGTATTCATCAAATTCTCCCTTCCATACCTTCAATTTTTTTTCCCAATCTGCGAAGAGGGCTTTCCAAATTCACCTTCATATTTTTTGTAGGTAAACGTGCTGAGCAGAAGACAAGCATTGGAAGGCATTGTGCGCTTCAAATAACTATCCAAAACGAAACCAAAAATTAGTAAAGATATAACAACAATCTCAAAATATCTGATTCAAGAAAAGAAAAAAATCATTTTGAACATAAACTCATGAATTTACTTCACGTAATAATATATCACAAGCTCGTCAAGGTTTTTCCGAGGTTTAAGACAATCCAATAAACTTAAGTCTCTCATCCTCTCATCTTCCTTCAACTTCAGCTCCCTACATTAACACAGGAAGAGGGTTACAAAACTAGTCATCAAAAACTAGAAAACTTTCTCTTTTTTTGAAGAGCAGAATACCTCTGTCTTTCCTCCTCATTTCCCCCATCCCCATTATTGTCAGAAGGTAGGGGTGAGCGTCTGGGATTTAAGGGGGCAGAGAGACCCCTGCATTAACACAGGAAGAGGGTTACAAAACTAGTCATCAAAAACTAGAAAACTTTCTCTTTTTTTGAAGAGCAGAATACCTCTGTCTTTCCTCCTCATTTCCCCCGTCCCCATTATTGTCAGAAGGTAGGGGTGAGCGTCTGGGATTTGAAGGGGCAGAGAGATCCCTGCATTAACACAGGAAGAGGGTTACAAAACTAGTCATCAAAAACTAGAAAACTTTCTCTTTTTTTGAAGAGCAGAATACCTTTGTCTTTCCTCCTCATTTCCCCCGTCCCCATTATTGTCAGAAGGTGGGGGTGAGCGTCTGGGAGTTGAAGGGGCAGAGAGAGGCCTTTTGAAAGTCCTCCTACAGTAGATTTTGGTAATCTTTCTATCAAAAAGTTTCTTGGGAATATGTTTGCCTTTCCACCAGTCATATTCCTTCTGGTAATGCTTTATTAAGTTCTGGTCGGAGCCACCGCTATTTTTCTTGAATTTTATTTCATGTGGCTTCCATTTGAGACTCTCAAGATCATAGTATTCAAGAAACGGAAATTGTTTATATGCAAGGTGTGGTTGATGGTGAACCACAAAATTATTGCATATAATCGGACCAATACGAGTGCTCCACCGTTCTTGTGGATGGATGGAATGTTCGTAAGGAGTCCAGTTAACATCCTGCACATGATAGCAAATCAAGTTGGAAAGATTTTACATAATCTGAAAAAAGGTAATTATGTTTACAAACTTACTTCATGTGCAAGGTTAAGAAAGATATTATCCAGCTGGTTCCTAAAGCCCACAAAATCTGCTCGATGATTGTGTGTCATCTTCCCCACCTGATCAATAATCGGGGGCAAGAAAGGAACAGTTAACTCGCTTACATTCAAAGTGATAGGCAGCTTCAAATAGTTGGAAAGCTCCTCCCGGAGCTTCGGGATCCGTAGTAGAAAAAAGCCCTGTCAAATATGAAGTTTTGTCAAATTCGTAGTCAACAGAGATAATAGTTCAACTGATACGTTTCCAAATTACAAAAGATATAAAATTCAAAACTTACCAAAATTATCCAACTATTTCCTTCGACGGTCTTCTTTTTACTTTCTGGACTTTTCCACTCAGCAATCCCATGATACAGAAAGGCCAGCAGTGCCGCGCCCCATGCGTATGTGTCCACCCGATTCACGTTTTCAATAAATCGGAGGTAAGTAGTGGAAACTCTCCCCCCGTTAGCCGAGGGCACAATGAAGCATCGTACAATCAACAAAAGGACAGCAATTTTCCTTACTTCATTATCCTTACCCTCTATGACTACTTTTTTCATCTCTGCAGTACTATGGAATTTCTGATTACGAAGCCCAAAAACCCGATGAAAACCATGTGCGTCCCTGTTTCCATGATCAATAACCGGTTCACCATCAATGGGCAAACCGGTGAGAAACAGGACATCCTCCAATGAAATACAAAGTACTTGGTCATTAATGCGAAACACATTTTCTTCTGGGTTATAGAATTCCAGAAAATAAGACACGAGGGAAGGCATTATATCTGCTGCTGGAAATTTCAGAAGATCTAGGAGACATCTAGAATCTTCTGAATTATCTAAATAGTTTCGGAAACTATCATCAAGCTCATTGTAAAGGTTTATAGAGAAGCTGTAATATCCGGGATATATCGTGTAATTATTTTTGCTAATAAATAATTATTATATGTGTTCAGTATCTATTCTGTAAATTATTTGTTAAGTGTTAAATGTGTTTAGATGTTTAAAAATAATATTAATTGAGTATTTTAATTTTTATATGTCCAAAATAAAATATAAATAATTGTCATATCTTCCTAATTATTTTTATGATGATTTTTGATTTTATAGAAATTATATGGATTTTATAAAATCTTTTTCCGGGTATTTAAAAACTATTTTATACAAACGGGAACCAACCGACGTCATCCGTTGTTACGTTTTTATAACCCGAAACTCTTCCGAGAACTCCTTCCTAACCTAATTGCAATATTCCGAGCATTTTCCAGGTTTCGACTTTTTCGATCCGGCGTACGGTTTGTTCTGCGCGGGTCTCGGTGCAACATTTTTGATACGTTATTTGTTTCAGTAAATCAATAAAACTCGTATTTTCAATAAACGGGATCTTTTTATTAAACTATCACAATTATCATCTCGTAATACGTGTAACCAGGCGCTGAGACCAAGACCGCAGTACAAATTATACTGATTTGGATAATTATCCCGAAAACCGATACCGTTTGGATCAGTTTTTATAAATAAACGTACCATTTCATATCCAGAATGATCCAACGGGATACTAATTTTCCGTAATTATAAATAGCCTTTAACGTATATTATTCCGTATCAAAAATCATTTACAGTCAGTAATTATATAAATTTCCAGAGAAAATTCATATATTCATAAACCTTTCTGAAAATCAAACCAACAATCGGAGGTGTTACCGGAGTCCGTTTGGAAAGCTCGAGTACTCAAAACGAAGGTCTTGAGGTGTACTATCAGATTCTGTGAACCATATACCTGCAGAAATCAAGGTTTATTTTCTGGAAATTTGTTTATTTTTGAATTATTTTTATTAAAAATATGAATTTTTGTTCGGATGATTGTTTGAATGATTTGATGATTGCATGTTGTAGAGCTTGTTTTCCTGATGATTTTCATATGTCATATGTCTGATTTGGAGTTCAATAACATGTTCAAAATTGAGTTTAATCTTCGAATTTTAAAATTAGGGTTTATAACCCGTATGAATGTTTTCAATTGAAATTTGGGGCTTTTTGATTTAGGGGTTATTAGTTGTTGATTTATATTTGGTTGTGTTCCTTGTCAAATTTGCAATTGATTGGTATATAGCTCGTTAACGGAGGATGTCTGAATCGAAGGGAGTTGTGTTTTGAAGTTTTCGTAGGTTCGCCGGAAACCGGCGATGTTCTTGGCCATTTTCCGGCCAGGACAGGGATGATTGATGTGATTTGATTGCATGGTTGTGTTCCTTGTGAAGTGTAAATATGATCTGGAGGTGATGGTGTTGTGAGGATGTCGGAGACGAGTTCTCCGGCGAACCCCGACTGTTTTCCGGCGAGGGCTGGCAAAATTACAGTTTAGTACCTTATCTTTTGGGGACGATGAAGTTTGGTACCTGAAGTTTCTAGAATTTGCAAGAATAGGATTCCTGTTTTAAAAATATTCAAAAATCATATTTTCTATTTATTGTTATTATAAAAATTCGTTTTTAATTTCTGAAAATTCCAAAAATTATTATTTTAATTCCAAAATTTATTTTTAAATCAAAAATAAATCTGAATTAATTAGTTAATTAATTTCAGTTAATATTTAATTGATTAATTTTTCAATTAATTCGAAAATTAATTGATTAATTGATTTAATTAATTATTAATTGATTTTAATTAATTATTTAATTAGATTTAATTATTTAAAAATGATTTAAAAATTCTGAAAAATAGTTTCGAGCTTTAAAATATTATTTTAAATTGTTTTCAAGGCTCGATAATTATTATAAAATTGTTTTGAAGCCAGAATTGGCCAACCGAACCCTGTTTATTACTCCGAAATTGATCCAACGACCCGTTTTAATTCCGAAAAATATTTTAAAAATCATTTTAAATATCCGAAAGCCTGTTTATGACCCGAGACTTCTTTATAAATGATATACCATTGATTATTTGACGTGTTATGTGCTATATGTGACTTGTTGGTTAACTATCGGTCTATATATTCGATGTTTACTTGTTTATAGTATAACTTTCAATCCGTTAATCGGATTTGGGTGAAACGAAGGGTAGATAGAAGTATATGTCGAATAGAATCGTATAAGTTGAATATTGATAGATGCTTATGATATGTGAGCAGAAGAGGCAAGGCGTAGGAAAGGGAAACAGATACTCGAGGAGTAGACGGTTGTGATTGAAAGTTAGAGAAGTATAGCAAGCTAATACCAGGCAAGTGTTCAGAACTTTCTCAAGATATATTGTAGTGGATTGATAGTCCTGTTCTATATTGCAAGTGCTTTGAAGCACTGAACCCTAAACCCTGATTCCATTTATTGATCTTGAGCCGTAAACCTTATTCGTTCTAAACTATTGATTGTTGTACAACCAGATACGAACCATAAACATACGATACTACTTCACAAATACATACAAACTAAATACCAAACACTGAATCGAATTACTTATATACTCAAACCATTGTACCTTATGATTTGAAAAACCAATTCCTGGTAACCCTGAAACATTGATTCCTTTGTTATCCAATTCTTTCATTACCTAACATCCAAGCTTTGAAAATGCCATATTGATCCTTATGAAGATTGAAACCATTTCATTATTGAACGTCCAATGTTGTTAATGATTCTGTTTATTGCTTTACATTGTTTATTCTGCTATTATGTTAGAATTGGATTGTTTTTATAAAATTGTGGACCAGATTCGTGGTCAGACCAGATTAATGGTCAAGTTAGGCCAATGTGTACCTTGGATCCAGTAGTTAGAGCAGTGTTGTGTGCTTTTCTCGGGGTTAGTGTGTGACTGATCAGCAGCCTAACCTTGATTTTTTTTTAAAATGAAAATATAATATCCAATTCTAAATCATAATTCATTGTTCACTTGGTATCATAACCCTTTTCACTTGATGATCATTATTCTCAGTTTTGTCATTGTGACTTGCTGAGCTAGTTAGCTCATTTGTGCGATGTTGTTTATGTTCTTTTTCAGTTAAGAAGGAACCAGTTGGTAACGAGGATCCCCAGTTTAGCGCGAGAGCTAGGGGTTCAGGTTGATCGAGTTAAGCGAGTAGGCATCTTTTGGAATAATTTAAGTTTGTAAAAGATTGTAATAATGTTTAATACTCAGTTCTGAGTTTGGATAGATGGGATTTGAATGGTTTGTAATATAAGTTTGTGTTTGGCTTGTGTGCATACTTTAACCTGTTGCGGTCCGTGGTAGTTGGTAAGTAGGGTCACTGCATATTATTATTATCTTTATTATTGTTAAACAGGATATAAATAAGGTGTGTGTGTGTGGACCCCAAACTTCTAACCCTAGTTTGGAGGGCGCCACAGAATCTCAAAAGGTGTTTTAAAATCCAAGACAATTGTTGGTAGTCTGTTAATGAGGTAAGTGGCAGCTAAAATACAATCCCCCAATATTTGATAGGTAGACTAGATCGGAATCTAAGTGCCCTAGCAATAGACAAAAGCTACTTATGTCGTCTCTCAACTCTACCATTCTGAACAGGTGTACTAACACAAGAGTCTTGGTGAACAATAACATGTTCAAGCGAGAAAGATTGAAACTCATGATTAAAGAATTTTGTACCATGATCACTTCTAATTTGTTTAATGGTAGTGTGGAACTGATTAGAAACATATAAACAAAAAAAATTGATGAAACACATGTTGCTTAGTAGGTAACAAGAAAGTCCATAAAGCTTTAGAGTGATCATCAACAATTGTCAAAAAATATCTACAACCAGAACATGTTTCATTTGCATAGGGGCCCCATAAATCTATATGGATAAGATCTAAAATATGTGTAGCATGAGAAGTACTCAAAGGAAAAGACAGTTTTATATGTTTGGAAATAGGACAAATGGGACACAATTTATTACAATCGGTCACAATCTGACTAGCAATCTCAAGAATTTATTAAGTACAGGAGAAGAAAATACTTCCTCTGTCCCATTCAATTCTCTACATCACTTTTTGGCACACTTTTCAATGTTCATTTAAATTATAACTCCATTATATTTTTAAAAAAATATGTATAAAAGTTTTATGTTTAAACTTTTATTCAAAAAAAATTAAAAAAACATTACGAAACTATATTTTATAGAGGTCTCGAAATGCGTGCAAATAGTACACGTAGAGAAATCAACGGGATGGAGGTAGTATCCTAATATCAAATGCCAAAGAGCACTATTTTGATTCTTAGAATAAGCAACATTGCTAAAAACTGAAGTAGAAACTGAAGACATCTCTGCAGAAGTGATAGAAGACAAATTCAGATGATACAAGCCAGAAAGTAAACTAACAAGTGCAATTGTATCCTTCTGGTTCCAGACCTGAAAAATAGAGTGATCAAGAAAGAAAGTCATTGTACCTCCTGTATCAGAAGTCCATTTTGAAATAGATAAAAGGTTGTAATGAGAAGAAGGAACATATAACACTTCATGAAGAGTCATATTTTGATGAACAGAAAAGAACCAACATGGTTAACCAATATATGAGAACCATTTGGTAAAGTAACATGTACTGGATTTTATAAACATTTAACATCATGTAACAAAGAGAGTGAACAAGCCATGCGATCAGAAGCTTCTGTGTCTATCAACCATGTAGAAAAGTTGGTAGTAGTGTGCACAAGATTAGTAAAATCCATATATGCAACATGTTATTCAGGGCTAGGTAAATGTTTATTTTTTCCAACAAATTGACTAACCATCTAACTCAAGTCAATAATCTGTTGTTGTATCTGAGTAAGTTGAAGTGGAGATTGTGCAACATGAGAATCTGAGTTCATAACTGATGCTGCTTGATTAGCCCTGGGTAAATTTCTGAATTGAAGCATTATTTGGTTGCTGAGATTGTTGCTGCAATGGAAAATCAGGTTTATTTTTCTTCTTCCAATTAGGTGGATAACCTATGAGCTTATAACAATTCTCCTTAGTGTGGCCATTAAAATTATAATAACTATATTTCACATTTGGCTTCACACATCTTGTAGAGCTGTTTAAATAACCATTTCTTTTAGAAAATCTCTTGAAACCAGTATTAGCACCTGATGTCTCTGAACTAGCTGCAATATAATTCATGAAAGGACTAGCCACACTAGTTAAATGAAAACTTTATCTGGTTTTCTCATCTTGTTTAACAAAAGCATATGCTTGAGAAATAGTAGGCAATGGATTCATCATAAGGATTTGAGCTCTAATATTTGCATTGCTGTCATGAAGTCCTAACAGAATCTGCAACAACTTCCTTTTCTGGTCTCTCTCAATTTGCACTTTATGTGCTCCACAATTACAAGTAATAGTTGGCTCCAAAACAGCATATTCATCCCACAATCCTTTCATTTTATGAGAATACACCTCTACTGACTTAGTGCCTTACTCAAGACTATGAATATCCTTCATGACTTGATACATCCTATGCCCACTAGTACCAGAAAATCTCTCTGCTAACTCCAACCACACTTCTCTAGCAGTAGTAACATAATTCAAACCATTACTAATTTCATCAACTACTGTATTCAAGTTCCAAGTTATGACAATGTCATTAACTCGCTCTCATTGCACTAATAGTGGAGAATCATCCTCTGGCTTCCCAAAGCTCCCATTAACAAAAATATACTTGTTTCAAGCATTTAATGCTATCTGCATAGATCTACTCCAAGGACCAAAATTATCAGGATCTACTAACTTTTTAGCAATCAGGATCAATCCAGGATGAACATTATTATGTAGAAAAAGTGGATTACTATTGTTATCTGTTAGGTCACACACACTGTAGAGGGGGTGAATACAGTGTAAAATACAATCAAATCGAACTTTTAATATTTCAAGTAACAGAAAACAAATTTTATTGAAACAATAAACTCTGTTACAGTATGGAACTGTTACCTCTCAGTGATGAACAAATATCACGAGATCTGCTAAGGTTACAATGAATAATCTTCTCGAATATATAACACTTATAGTGTAAACCCTATGTCTGTATTTATATACTACACAGTTACAAGATAATCGCTAATTGATATGGAATATAATTCTGCTTCCTAAAATATATCAATCGGATATCTTTTCTTCCAAGTATTCTATTCTTCATAGAATTCCTTCTTCATGCATATCTCTTCTTATGTTTATCTTGATCTTCTTTCCTTTAATCAGCTACTGTCCTTATCTGAACGTCCTTCAGCACTTAAGTTCTGATATCCATCTTCTGATGATTATCTCCTGATAATATAAGTACTGATATCCTTAAGTCCTGACTTCCAGTATAAGTACTGATTCCCAGTTAAGTACTGATTTGTCCTGTTAAGTAAGATCTGAAAAAACTAAACATAAATCATATTAGCCATGACATTATCAAATATATCTAACAATCTCCCCCAACTTGTAAATTAGCAAAATATACAAGTTTAACAGATATTTGATGATGTCAAAAATATTAAGTATAAATGCATGAGAATTAGACTAGATAACTACAACTTACAGTCCTTAAAGCTTTACCAATCTTTAATTTCTGATAACAACTTCAGTCTGTACAAATATCAGAATTTAAGCAGTTGTAGATCTTTGACTTGGCTTCATCTTCTGATCTCTCTGATGTCAGGAGTTGTTCTGAGATAGTTCTTCAACAAACATCTCTCAGCATATCTAAGTTCATCAATCATTTTCCTTTTAGCATCTTTAAGCTCTGCATTATCTTCACCAATTTGAAAGATTACAGCCCTGAGATCATTAATCTTTGCTTTTCTTATATCCTGATCCAGTCTGATCAGATAAGCTTTATCAGACTCAAGATTGAATTCCACAGCCCTGTACCCTAGAAAGGTAGTTATAATTTGAGCAGAATTGGGCTTCATTTTAACTATATCACCCTTGTGATCTCTGTACTTTGGAACATATGTGCTGTCAGACTTAACAGAATAAAGCCTTTTCTGTCTCTGAATCTGATCCTTCAAATAGTTTGCAGCAGTTCCTGTCAATCTGTCATCCACTTGAAGTAAGAATAGTACATGCTCCAATTCTTCAAAATACTTCAATGGAATGGCATTTTGCCTTATATGATAAACCCTACCATCTGTCATGAAGTACAACGAGATGTATTCTTTCAGGTAGGTATGGTAAACCATTTGTACAGAATCTAGTTGATTCAATCTCTCAGGAGTTGCTCCAATACCTGGTTCACTCAAGGAAGTTGGATCATTGGTAGTGTTCTGTATTCTTCTTTCATTAGCACTTCCCAATCCAGTTTTATCTCTTGCTTCCTTTCCAATAACTACTCTAGCTTCAAAACCACTTGCAGCAGTCTTCAAAGGTTGAGTCTATTTTTCTTTAGTGAATCCGGGTAGGAGTGTCTTTGGTCTATCTTCTGATATCAAGTTGACTTGAGCTATGTCAGAGGTTACTTGCTTCTTTTGAATATCAGAACTTACAGTTTCTTGACTCTGAACAACTTGAGCCATGTCAGAGGTTGTTTTAAGAACTTTTCTTGAAGTCAGAGCAAGATCATCCTTTTCATCAGTTATTTCTTCATTCTCAGGAGGCACATAAACCTTGATAGGTTCACCAACCTTTTCTTTACCCTTGGATCTTGGATCTATCTGCAATTGTGATTTAGCCAATGTTGCTTCAGTACGTGTCCTTTCTTTGATCACAATGCCTTTGAGTTTTGGAAGTGGCTTTTTACCAGAAGCTTCAGATTTAGATGTGACTTTCTCTGATTTAAGTCTGGCTTCTTCTTCCATTAAACTCTCCAAGTCCATTCCTGGATTTTCCTGAAGAAATAACTATCTTGACATTTCTTCATCAAGATCTAAAAGTTCATCAGAACTTATCCTTTTACCAGTAGCAGAACTTATTCTTTTCCCAGTATCAGAACTTGTCCTGTGACTTGTGATTTCAGCTTTTCTTGATGTGAAACCTCTACCTTGACTATGACCTCTACCCATTCCAGAGCTTCCTTGATCATCCTTTTCATTATCCTTCCCTTTCAGTGTCTTGTCAGTCTTGCATTTGGACTTAATTACTGTCTCCCCCTTTTTGGCATCAGCAGGAAGTAGAAGAGAGACAAGCAATTCCACTGAGGCTTGGATTTCAGTAAGTTGAGATTGCTGAGAAGCTTGATTTGTCAGAATATCATTAATCTGAGCTTGTTGTTTCTCTTGAGTCTTCTCAATATAAGCAATCCTGTCAAAGGTAGGTTGGAAGAACTTTTTCTTATTAATCTTTTGAACTTGTTCCTGTTTGATGAATTCTTCCTGAATCTTGTGTAGCTCAGCATGAGTAGTTGAATGAAGACCTTGTAGATGTTTAGTACTCAATGCAGTGACTCTAAGCTGGGTTTTGAAATCATCAAAATTAAACAGTTCATCAGCTTTAGTCAAGTGCTCAGCAAGATGCTTTTCATTTGGAACACAGGAAACTGAGTTCCATTCCTTAGTCCACTCCTGTCCTGCAGGAGTTTCACTCCAAGGCACTGGTGCTTCTCTGGTAACAAACTTCTTAACAAGTTCAGACTTAAGAATAGTTTGTTGAGGAGCATGTCCTGAAGGACCTGCTGCATCAGCATCTGCATTTGGAGATAGCAGTTTAAATGTAACAAGCACCGTGAATAACCAAAATGATCAAACTGCTCAAAATAAACCAGTACATGAGCATAATGATCAAAATAATTCCTAGTGCTTCTTTTACTTTTCCTTTTCCATTGTCAAATTTTTGTTAATCCCTTCTCCAATTTTCGCCTTCGCTACTGCAAGTGCTTCTTTCAATTGGCTACTAGTTATCACATTGGCACCATTTTTTCAAGAAAATGGTGCAGATTTAACCACTACCCCACCAACTGTTGTCTTGTACCCTGATTTTCTCACTGGCAGAGTTTTGGCAAGCTTCATAGGTCCAATATAAGTGTTATGGAGTTCAGCTGTGTTAACATTGAAATTCCAGGGAGCTCTTTCCACATTCCTTTCCTGTATACTTGTAACATGAGGCTCCATCACATGTACTGTCTTTGGTGAAGCTTCAGCAATTACCTCCATTTCAGATGTCCTTGAATTTGCGCTAGACTCCCCTATTTCAGCAGACTTTTGACAAGTTCTTTTATTATGTCCTAGTTTTCGACAAGAGCCACACCTGGCCATTGCAAGTGAATTATTATTAGTACGACAATATAATATGCTTAATAATATTCAACATGAAATTTACCTCACAGTGAGTTGGTTCTTTCTTTTTAGAATGTTGGCACCATCCTTATATTTTATAACTGCTTCTTCACCTTGCGATAACTTTCTCTTTTTCTGAGGCCTCCCCGTTTGTTTGAGAATTTTTGGGGGTCTGATAATGTGTGTTGGGATATACTGCGATTTTTCCCATAATTCATGATTATTCATAGGATATATGATCCCTGAATACGCTTTCTTGTAATTTTTCATTGAATAGCAGTGAGCCACATAATCCTCCACATTATATCCATGTTTATTTCATAAGAGGAGGGTTATGAAATATCTGAGTTACAGTGTTTTTTGGAGATTGTGTCATGATTTATAATATGAGTTGCATAAGTGTCGATTGTAAGCCACGTTTCTGTATTGTAAGCCACGTTTCTGTGGTGTTCAACTGCTCATATATTAGAGGCAAGTCTATCCATTTTTTTAATCTAAGAGTTTATGTGTACAGACCCGGATACTTTAAGGGCAAATGTACAATTAAGCCGAAATTTTATTTGTCAATTATTTCCCTTTATGAAACTTTATTTGTCTTTTAGTCCTTAAATGTTTAACTAGTCATATTTCTTTTATCAGGAGGATAAAAAATATCGACGTGATGATTGGAATGTAGCTGAACACCGATTTTCAGGAGAGGTTGAACTAGGCACAGACGTAAGCATTTAAACTCAATGATTCAATGTTTCTTAGAACTACTTTTTTAACTAGTTTTTTTGAACTCAATCACTCAAGGTAGAATCATTGGCTTTCCTTATTTGTGCACAGGTTGCTGAATCTTTTTGTGAAATCCTCAAACGTGAGTTGAATACTGAGCATAAGTGTTACATTATTTCTCCACTTGTAAGTCAAAACGATTCTACACACCATCAGCTTGTTTTTACCCTTTGTTATAGTTGTTTTGATGTTGATTTTAGTTGGTTATCTTGTAGTGTTGGGGTGTTAATGTGCGCAGTGCAGGCCTCGATTTTCACTTTAAGCACTTCATTCACTGTGCAGGCAATGAAAAGGTAAATCTTATTGGTTTTATCTGACTGTAAAGAGAACTTATAGCATAGTTTAGTTGATGCAAACTCACATTATGCAGACTCACATTGGGGTAATCGATGAGAATCACTTCTTCTCGATTCACGTTATATTTGAGGAGCACAAAATCTACATCATGGATTCTTTGTATCCTCTCCATTCCACACACCGATTGCATGTTTATCTGTTGGTACATGAATTTGTTCTCTTACTTTTGTCTATTAGTTTCCTGTTTTTTTTACCAGAAAAAGGCTTTTTTTGTTAACTGTCGCAGTTCCAACATTTTGTTCTCTTAGTTTTGTTATTTGTTTCCTGTTTTGGTAATTGCTGCAGTTGCAACATTTGCAATATCGTCACGAGATTAATAAGTCCATTTGGGAAATTTGTTTCGTGACGAATAATCTGAAGCAAGAGAATGGTTCTGATTGTGGAGTTTTCATGCTTAAGAGTATGGAGTCTTGGTTGAAAGGAATTAGATTAACTTTCTCAAAGGCAAGGACATTTTAGTTATTTGCATGTATATAGTTTAATCTTCATTACTTAGATTTACTTTGATTGTTATTACCTCAGGAGCATGCGAACAATGCAAGGCACATCCTTATAAGGAACATTTTAGTTATTTGCATGTGTATAGTTTAATCTTCATTACTTAGATTTACTTTGATTGTTATTACCTCAGGAGCATGCGAACAATGCAAGGCACATCCTTATAAGGGAGACTCTGGATAAAAAGCTGTTGCCTGAGGAGAACTGAGGTGTTCCCCATCACGAAGAAGAATTCAGCCATTGAGACATTCAATTGGCTTTGTTTTCTCTTATCTTTTATTTATCTCTTCTTATGAACATGTGTTGGTTATCTTGGGATTGTTTTGATACTTTGATTATGAACTAACTTTATGAGTTAGGATTTTTATGGAACCCTAGTATGGGATTGTTGGTGTTTAGACAAGAAGTATTATAGCAGTTTACGGTTTATTCATTCAAGTGATTTTCATGTTAATACTTGCTATTGTCTGATCACTTTAGTAGGTTATTGAGTTGATTTTATTTTAAAGGATCTAGTTACTAATTTACTGTATGTGTGTTGTTTTTCTCCACTGTCTCGATTATGACCTGGTGGAATTGCAATGTGGGCAATGTGAATAACTTGCATGTGCCTTACAAATATGGGGGTGTTCCATAAACTGTGGGTGTCAGTAGCATAAACTGTGGTGTGGAAAATATTGGGGTGTGAGTACCATAAAACGGGGGTGTGGATAATATTGGGGTGTACTTAATATTGGGGTGCTGGGTCAAATATGGGGGTGGTAATAATATTGGGGGTGTGAGTAGTAGGGGTGTTATCGAGAAACCGGGGGTGTAATAAATATATGGGTGTTAAAAATGAAAGTTGTGGTGCTTACAATATAGGGGTGTTTAGCTACAAAGTTGGGGTGTTCTTTATATAGGGGTGTTTCGCGATAAACTGGGGGTGTAAAGTATATAGGGGTGTTATATAAAAAAGTGGGGGTGTTAACCAGGGGTGTACAGAATATTGGGGTGTTAAGAAAAAAGCTGGGGTGCTATAAATATTTGGGTGGTTTGGCTATAAAGTTGGGTGTACTTAATATAGGGGTGTTTATCGAGAAACCTTGGGTGTAATAAATATATATGGGTGTTAAAAATGAAAGTTGGGGTGCTTAAAATATAGGGGTGTTTAGCTAAAAGTTGGGGTGTATTTTATATAGGGGGTGTTTCGCGATAAACTGGGGTGTAAAGTATATAGGGGTGTGTATCGAGAAATTGGGGGTGTAACCAATATATGGGTGTTGGAAAATAAAGTTGGGGTGTACTTTATATAGGGGTGTTTCACGATAAAATGGGGGTGTTAAGTATTAATTTTGTACACCCCCGGTTAACACCCCCAGTTTCTTTATAAAACACCCCTATATACATTACACCCCCAGGTTTTTGAAGCACACCCCTATATAAAGTCCCCCCAACTTTCTGGCTGAACACCCCAATATTTAAAGCACCCCAGCTTTTTTTAGCACCCCTATATCTGTACACCCCCAGTTTATCGCTAAACACCCCTATATTCCCTACACCCGCAGTTTATCCAATAACACCCCTATATACAGTACACCCGCAGTTTTTTGAAGAACACCCCTATATAACCGAATTGAATTATCTTCATGCATAATATTTTAATTTATATTTAAAATATATATTGATGGTATAAAAATATATTTATAAATATTTATAGTCCGTACAACATTAATAAGTTTCATTTCTTTTCCGATGTTCCCCGCCCAGTTCTATTCGATTACTTAAAATCTTGAAATTTACTTGAGAAATATATGATTTTTATGTTAGTAGTCCTAAAAATATTAACAAAATTAAATATGTACACACATATATACATATAATTATTAAAAGAATAATGTATCTAATTTATTTTGACAAAAATAAATAAAATAATTATATAAAAAAACTAAAATAAGAGGAGCAAGTTGGGCTGGGAAAGGAGTCAAGATATGACAATTCAATAAAAGAATTTGGGCTTAAATGATTTAATCTAGAAGAGATAAATGGAGAACTGGGCCAACTATGTTAAAGGCCCAGAATTGTTAAATTAAATCAAAGCAGTCCCCCCCGATTTCCTCAAGAAAGGACCCGCTTAGGAGAACAGGTAATACAGTGAGGAGAGAAGAACAGGGTATTTACACAGTGAGGAGAAATTGAGAAAAAGATGGCTGAAGCTTCAGCAAGAAAGATAGCAGGCAAGAAGTTCGTTACTCTGATTCTCTGTTAGCTCTGTTTGCATTCTCTGATTGCATTGCTGATTATTAGAACACGAAAAGTAAAATGAAAATTGAGAACTAGTAATTGTATTGTAGTGGAACAATTGTATAGCTCTATTCATGTTATCGAAGTTGAAAAATATATCAGTGGATGATCACCTGATAGAAGATGATCAGATTATATTTTAGAGAGTGATATTTAACAAAGTACATACCACTTTATTGATAGGATAGTACTCATAAAAGTCAGGGTAACCAGAAACGTGCAAAGTAGTCTTCACATTCTCGTAAAATTGCAGTCACTCCGTGGAGATAGTCTTGATGTGAGGCCTGTCTCTGTTTCTGTAAAGTTCGAGAAGCCAGTCGACTTTAATCACAATATATCCATGTTACGTTATAGTATTTTCAACTTATAAAGTAATGCTTTCTGCGCTATCTGATTTCGGTTATTACCAGAATTATTACTGATCAAATGATCTTTTTGGGGGTTATGAGCTTTGTGTCTCAACTTATAAAGTAATGTTCTATACAGAGATATGAAGAAACATCAGGCAGTGCTGAAATCCAATTGCAGCCCTCAAGGACTAGTCAAAGTAATGGAAATGATACAAGAAAATGTAAAGTTGATGCAAGCAGTAGAGGAGATGGGATTTGGATGCCTTCAACATCTTCAGGCCGTTAAAATGGAATTTAAACTTATTAAACCACTTTTAGATAACTTTGATGTCAACTCATGCTCCGTATTTGGGGCTGATATCAAGGCCGGAGATATTGGTAGGGTTTTAGGAATCCCGGCAGAGGGGATTCCAATTCCTGTATCTATCTCGGATGAGGAAGAAGAAAGACTCAAGGCTAAATTTGGTGGGAAAAAACTCATGGATTTAATATCAGATTTAGAGAATTTTAAACAAGCTGATCTCGACTTTAAGGAAACCTTTTTGCTTATTGCATTAGGTAATTTCTTTTGCCCATCAACCAAAATCATTCCCAGTGGAAAGTTGTATAAAGCCCTCACTGTTGTACAATCTGCCAAATAATACAATTGGGGAAAATATATCCTGAATGTCTCCTCGATTCCATCAAGGATTACCAAATAAGGACGAAGGGCAGAGATAGACGGAATGCAGGGGTTGGAGGCTGCGTTTACTTTTTGAAGGTAGTATATTGTAACTTTCAAGGACCTGTATTCTATGCTGTGCTACTTCTTGATTAATATTTGGTTTCTTCTCAAATTTTCTTTCTCCAGCAAAAATATCCAGAATGTATTGATAAAGGTAAACCAATCATGTCAGCATGGACCAAAA